>NW_005221146.1:0-216 GCF_000412655.1 Myotis brandtii
TAAGGTGCCTTGCCTATAATTTAAGTTTAAGAGGCAATGACCAACAAAAAACAGGTATCATTCTTTTATATATATTGGCCATCAACACAAACGAAAGTCTACATCACTTCAATACAAATAATACAATATGTACTACAATGTAAGGTCGTGAAATCTTATGGTCTAATTTTCTCCAAGTTATTCAAGGGGCAATCTCTTTTACTAAACTCAGACAAC
>NW_005221147.1:0-216 GCF_000412655.1 Myotis brandtii
CTGAGTGAAGTTACAAAGGGAGAAGCCACACAAGGAAGAATCTTCTAACAATGAAAGCTGCCCAGCCCTGGAAGGTGTGTCTTGGTTGGCGTGGAACCTCCAGGTAGAGCAGGTACTTATGCTGAAGATGTGCACTAGGTGCTGAGATAGGGTTTTTGTTCTGAATGGAGGTTTTCTTTCTATTTTTAAAAAATATATTTGTATTGATTTCAGAGA
>NW_005221148.1:0-216 GCF_000412655.1 Myotis brandtii
GAACAGCCATTAATCCCAACAAATTCCAGCAACAGATACCTAGAGTTGAATGCAAAGTACAAACAACAACTAATATCATGCGAGGTGAGGGAAAACAGAAGCAAAGAAATAACTGGGGGGAAAAAAAACCAACAAAAAAAAGAAAATGCGAAACAATCTCACAAACAAGCATAAAAAATACCAATATAATCAACAATCAAGCAAACAACAACAAAA
>NW_005221149.1:0-216 GCF_000412655.1 Myotis brandtii
AGGTCATTGGTCCTTTGCTGAGACCTCCCTGCCACAATGCCAACAAGCAGTTGCCATATCTTGAGTCTCCATCAACCTTGCCCACACTGTTCGCCCTTCCCTGAGACCCTGCCCCACCCAATTTTCAGCTCCACCCAAGTTATTTGCCATGGCTTTTTCATATAAAGGGCCTGTCCTGACTCAGGCTTCAGACTTGCCTAAAATCTCTCAAACAAG
>NW_005221150.1:0-216 GCF_000412655.1 Myotis brandtii
ACATTTTTTAGTACAAAGCAATAATTTTGTAGACCTCCTAGCTGTGTATATTTATAGAGTGTTTCTCATGATAAATTTAATTACTGCATTCAAATATTGATAGTCTGAGACTTCCATTCCTGAGGTAAAAAAAAAAAATCACTGGACGTAGTCATTCTCAGTTTGAATGACCTGTAAACCTTTTAAATCACCTGATACCCAGGTGGCACCCAGAAC
>NW_005221151.1:0-216 GCF_000412655.1 Myotis brandtii
ACATTAGGCATAGATACTCAAATAATTGTCCATTTTATCACCTTGTGAAAAAATTTTTGGGGAGCAGTATTCAATGTTGTACTGCCTGTTTTTCCTCCTCAACTTTAAGCTCACTGGGAAATAACTGGTTATAAGTTAAGTTATATAAGCTCATTATAAACCCTAAGCTGTGAAACTAATTACCTATATATATAAAAAGCTAATATGTAAAGTGTC
>NW_005221152.1:0-216 GCF_000412655.1 Myotis brandtii
CCGCGGCGAGCACTAGCCGCAGGAAGCACTCATGACGAGGCGTAAGCGGGAGCCGAGTGTGCGGGGTCGTCGTGCCCTTCCTGTGCGATGTGGGAGGAAAGGGGACCCGGAATGTGTGGGGCCGCTCCCCTGTGCGACGACATGGCACCTCCCTGCCGACCGTTGGCCGGGCTCTCTGTCCGCGGAGTCGCGTCCCCCAGCGGTGGCGGTGGGAAT
>NW_005221153.1:0-216 GCF_000412655.1 Myotis brandtii
GGAGCCTGCAACCAAGGTACGTGCCCTTGATCAGAATGGAACCCGGGACCCTTTGGTCTGCCGGCAGGTGCTCTATCTGCTGAGCCAAACCGGCTAGGGCTGTGAGAGCTTCTTTTAGTGAGATAATTTGGGTTCTCAAGTTCACCAGTTACATTTGAAAGCAGGAATCACTTAGATTTCATCTGGAGGACTCTACAGGGCAAATGCCCAAACTCA
>NW_005221154.1:0-216 GCF_000412655.1 Myotis brandtii
TGAGAGGTTCGGGGACAGAAAGGGGAAATGAGAAGTATATGACATTCTGAGCTAAGGGTCACCTTGGGACTTCAGAAGGGAGGAAGGTCATCACAGGACGATCAGGAGAGCATACGTTCAATAATTAGATGTTTGCTCTGACCTATAGATAGCTCATAAGAAGTTATTTCTGATAATAACTCTTATTAAGGGCAAGAGCCCAAATTTAGATTCTTT
>NW_005221155.1:0-216 GCF_000412655.1 Myotis brandtii
ACCATGCCTGTCCCGTGAGTCCACCATATCCTGACCTCGGCTGCCCCACTGCCTCTCTCCTATCTGTCCCATTATGCAGTTGTCTGAGTTGAGCTGTGAGCCCACCCCAAGTAAGAGTGCCGAGCCCAGCTTCCTCCCAACACCCTCCCCTGAAGCAGAGTTTGACTCAGAACTTCCGCGCAAAAATTTTATGTGAGATGAGATCTCAGAGAATAG
>NW_005221156.1:0-216 GCF_000412655.1 Myotis brandtii
CAGCAGCTCAGGGTGTCTGGGCGCGCAGGACGGGCCGCCGCACAGACTGGACCCGGCGCTGCCTTATTAGGTGACGCGCCTGGTGCCAGACTCGCTGTGTCCTGAGCCCTGGGAGCTGCACAAGTTAAATATTTAGAATCCGTCTATTTGCCCATTTCTGCCAGACACGTCTGCAGCTTCCTCCCGACAGGAGGAGGGGCTTGGCCGCTCAGGTCT
>NW_005221157.1:0-216 GCF_000412655.1 Myotis brandtii
GGGCTGGTTTCAGATGATTAAAAAACCAGGATCTTAAAGAAATACACAAACAAAAATATTTTATTTCATATTAAAGATCACCTTGCTGGTCCCTAAAAGTTAATGAAACATATGGTAAAGGGGGAAAAAAAACCTAAGAGAAATATAAATTTCTTTTCTTATTTTAATAAAATCCTTCATTACCCTAGAATATTTTGTTGAAATTCAGGCAGTGTT
>NW_005221158.1:0-216 GCF_000412655.1 Myotis brandtii
CCCTTCCCCCAGCCCTCATCCTGCACCCTCCTTCCCCCGCCCGCTCAATCCTCCTCTTCCCGGACAGCCAATCAGTGGGTGATACACCCTGTTAAGAGTCAGGTAACAGGACTAATATTGCTCCAGGCAAATATGGAGAATGCTTAAAAGGAATTCTCACTTAGATAGAGTTGGGCTTTTTTTTTTTTCTTTTAATATTTTTATTGATTTCACAGA
>NW_005221159.1:0-216 GCF_000412655.1 Myotis brandtii
ATTCTGATAAACAATATGTGCAAACTCTTAACAAAGCAATCGTTACTGAGGGCATAAAGTGCTAAAAACTGATGTGTGTGTGTGTGTATTAATGTTTCTGATAGTTTAGAATAGTTGATTAATTGTAGCTATTTCCTTTTATTGAGGATAATGTGGACTAATAAAATATCTATTTTTGATGTTAATGCAGCCTATATGAATGAATATGTTAGATCT
>NW_005221160.1:0-216 GCF_000412655.1 Myotis brandtii
TGCTGATACTTTGGATATTGATCTTTTGTGGGCACTTACATCTATTGTGTTTTTGTGATTGTCACCTTTGTTTACTTATTTTGCCAATTTTTTAATGAATGTTTTTACATAGTTGCAGTCATACTATAGAAATCATTTTGCATTCTTTTTTTCATTTCCATTGTGACATAACTTTTTAAAGTTCTCATCAGAGATGTAAGGTACCTCTTTCAAATT
>NW_005221161.1:0-216 GCF_000412655.1 Myotis brandtii
TTGTGTATGGTGTAAGTTGGTGGTCTAGTTTCATTTCAATTTTTTATTTTTAATCTTTTACTTAAGAAACTAAATTTTTTCTCATGTGATTATACTTTTTATTCTATTTTTATTATTAATTATTATTACTACTACTATTATTTTACCTTTTTAAAGTTTTATTTTTTCTTTATTTTTACTCTGGGATTAGTGTTCTACATTCTATTTTTCTTTTTC
>NW_005221162.1:0-216 GCF_000412655.1 Myotis brandtii
TGATATTCATTAGTACTTTGTTTTGAGCCAAATACATTGTCAGTTTGTAAATGTCCCAATATAAGCCTAAAAGGACTGTGTATACATTAATTTTCATATGCAGAATTCTATGTATGTTAATTAGATTAAGTGATATATTGCTATTCACATCTTCTATATCATTATTAATTTTAAGTCTTTTAAATTAAGTCACGTGGTCTCTTAATATCTCTCATT
>NW_005221163.1:0-216 GCF_000412655.1 Myotis brandtii
TTCTGATAGAATGGTACAGTAGAGAGGGGGAAATCGAATGGAAGACAGAGAGGGAGAAGTTACTGGAGCAACATCCTTCAGTGTGTGAGAAGAGAGAGGCTGGTCTTAGGTCAGAGCACTGGCCCTCCCTTCATCCTTTGGTTCCAGGGAACTATTTGGAGGGAGGTGGATCAGTGTATGAAAGCAGTAGATGCTGGAGTGTAAAATAGCGCTCTT
>NW_005221164.1:0-216 GCF_000412655.1 Myotis brandtii
TTTTTTTTTCCTTAAGAAGGATTTATCAGAGACTTATAAGAAAGGAAAAGACTTTTGAAAGCCATTACCCTGCTACCAGAAAGTGAGTACATTTTTGATGTAGTGGTCATCATCATGTATGAAAATTATCTTCACCTAAATAGAACATAATTTTTCAGTGTCTAATATAATTAAAATGCATATTTAATAACTCATTTGCCTCAAAATATGGATGTT
>NW_005221165.1:0-216 GCF_000412655.1 Myotis brandtii
GCCCCCCTCAGAGCCTGCACGCCCCCCCTACCCCCCACCCCACGCAGCAGCGAGGGGCCACCCACTTGTTGGTGGGGCTGAAGATGAAGAAGGAGCTGGCTTCCGGGATGGGCACCGCCTTCTCTTTCAGCTGCAGCTCGGCCAGGGGCCGCGGGCGCGGGCTTGCTGGGATCTCGGGCTCATCTTCTTCATCTTCCCCTGTGGGGAGGGAGGAGA
>NW_005221166.1:0-216 GCF_000412655.1 Myotis brandtii
AGTGGGGACTGCACTTGCCAGAGTGAGACAGGAAACTGCCAGGCACCCAGGCGCCCTTTTAAAGGTTTAGTGCACAAACATCTCATTGGCAGGTACTCGACCTGACTGGACTCCTGCGGAGCGACAGCAGCCCAGAGTGGACAGGACCCACACTGGGAGAGATTGGTTGTATGGCTTTAGGGAGAGGGCTGGAGGGGCAGCCTCCATTGTCCAGGG
>NW_005221167.1:0-216 GCF_000412655.1 Myotis brandtii
ATAGTTAAAGGCAAAGAGTATATAGTGCAAAATATCTTTAACCCATAGAGATCTATTTTCCCTTGTGAAGAAAGGTTGTTTACAAATGGCAAGAAAAGGATCACAATGGAATATATGAGTTAAAAACATGGAAAATACAACACATAAATAGATGCCCAACATCACTTAAAGCAGGAAACGTTTTCACCCATTATGTTGATGAAGATCTATAAATTT
>NW_005221168.1:0-216 GCF_000412655.1 Myotis brandtii
GGAGGGAGAGGATCACACAAATAACTAAGTTAAACATCCGCTGAGAATAACATGTTCCTAGCATTTCCGGGACAGGGAAGAACACATCTCTCGTCCTGGAGGAAGGAGAACAGCCCCTCTGTGTCTCCTGCCAGCGCCTTGCCGTGAACATCGCGGCTTGGTCTGGTGCACGCCGCCGGGCACACAAGTGGTCCAGGTACTTGAAGCTGGTGCCCA
>NW_005221169.1:0-216 GCF_000412655.1 Myotis brandtii
GGTCAGGGGTGCAGGTTCAGCCTTCCTGGCCACGTGGTCCCACCTCTCTCTCAAGGAAGAGCTGGGACTTCTAGCCAACTGCCCTCCCCCCCGCCCCGCCTGCAGAGTCCCTGTCCCCTGATTGGGTGGCTGCTTGAATAACGAACGCTGCGTTAGCATCTGCATAACTGAGGGTTGGCCAGCGAGGCAGAACTGCCCAGGGTGGGCCACCTCTGA
>NW_005221170.1:0-216 GCF_000412655.1 Myotis brandtii
AGATCCAAGTGAGGCCACCATGTAATTCCTCCACTGGGTTCAAATGGACCAAAGCCTGCGTCTCCAGGGCAACTTCAGCAACATTCTTCCTCTCCCTTCACTGAACCCTGCCTTTCTCAGTAAACTTAAGGTATTTTTATTGCTCTTCACTCTAATGTCTCAGAGCAAAGTAATGTTAGAGAAGTTAACGAACCACTGTGAACCTCAATTTTCTCC
>NW_005221171.1:0-216 GCF_000412655.1 Myotis brandtii
TACCAAAAATTTCATGTTTTATAAGGGCAGGACTATAATAAGCAATTTTCTTCATTCAGAACAATTATTTTTTGTTCTGAAAAGAAAGAAAGAATTTATGGAAGTTTGTTGAGTCATATTCAGATTCAAAATAGCCCTAGCTGGTTTGGCTCAGCTGATAGACCATTGGCCTGTGGACTAAAGGGTCTGGGTTCGATTCTGGTCAAGGGCACATGC
>NW_005221172.1:0-216 GCF_000412655.1 Myotis brandtii
AGTTAATTCTCACAATAAATCTTTGATGAGTACTGTCATCAGACCCACGCTAGGGCTCATGCCCAGGTCACATAGATACAGAGGGGAGAGGCTGGGCTTCCAGCTCAAATATGACTGCCCTCACAACCTGAACACCTAAGCACTGTGTGTTCTCGGCCTCTGTCATAGAGGCTCTGCGGCTTCACAACCAGGAAGAGAAGAGGCCAGCTCCTTGAT
>NW_005221173.1:0-216 GCF_000412655.1 Myotis brandtii
ATTTGCAGGTATTCATTGTACTAATACTCAACATGTCTAGTTGAACATTTTATATAAAAAATTGGAAATAAATATTGGAGTATATCAGTAAATGTTGGAAAGACTCAACAGATTTTTTAAAAAGCAGCCATTCTTCATTAAGACTTTAAAGTAGGAATAGAAGTAAATGGCTTTAATATTTTTTTTTAAAAAAGGACTCAAATGGTTTGCATGAGG
>NW_005221174.1:0-216 GCF_000412655.1 Myotis brandtii
GGGGTTAGAGCTTCCACGTGACTTGGGAGGACACAGTGCAGCCCATAAGAGAAAGCGAAGTTATGAATACAGGTTCAAGGCGTAGGAAGGGCCCCGCACCAGGGAGGGGCCCTGAAACTTTAGTTTCATTGACTTCATGGTAAATTTGTTTCTGAGTTTGCTCCTACCCTGTCACTCCCAATGTACAGCCGGCCCTGCTCTGAGGGAGCAGGAAGG
>NW_005221175.1:0-216 GCF_000412655.1 Myotis brandtii
TCTACTGGTTAACCTATTGGAAATTAGAACTACTCTACTTTGCACTCCTTGTACCCTTAATTCTCCTCCATGATATTTTTCATGTCGCTAATATATTTTGTTTATTGTTTTTCACCAAATGGAATATAAGTTTCACAAGAGCACAGATTTTTATCTGCTTTGTTCAATTTGTTCAACTACAGTTCCTAGCATACATATAGTAGTAATCCCATAAAT
>NW_005221176.1:0-216 GCF_000412655.1 Myotis brandtii
TATAAGAAATATATTTGGGCATTCAGATGACCAAGTATATATTCCTCATATATATTTGGTCTTCCTCTTGTGGTTTGTGGCTCATAGCTTCCAAAACCCTTGTAATTTCTTAAGCTATAAGAGCAACCAGCTGGAGTGGCTGGAGTGGTTCAGTTGGTGAATGTCTTCCCATTCACCCGGAGGTCTGCCAGTTGGATTCCAGGTCAGGGCACAAGT
>NW_005221177.1:0-216 GCF_000412655.1 Myotis brandtii
GCGAGGACGCAGGCCTGGTCTAGGGAGCCCGCTGCTTCTCTGATGAAGCCGGGACTCCATGGCTTGAGCCCCTGGGGCAGCGCCCTCGCCGGGCAGCGAGCTGTCTGTGTGCAGCGCTGAGGAGCCCCCTGGGAGCTCTGAGCGGTGGTGCTGGTACCTGAGCTGTGGGCAGGGCGGCCCCCAGTCCAGAATCAGTGCCTGTCCCTGGGAGGAGCG
>NW_005221178.1:0-216 GCF_000412655.1 Myotis brandtii
TCCTCTAATATCAGGAACAAGACAAGGATGTCCACTCACCACTTTTTTCCAACATATAGTGCTGGAAGTCTTAGCCAGAGCAATAGGCAAGACAAAGAAATAAAAGCCATCTAAATATGGAAGGCAGAAGTCAAAACTGTCACTTTTTGCAGACGACATGATCCTGTATTTAGAAAACCCTAAAGAACCCACCAAAAAACTATTAGAAACAATAAA
>NW_005221179.1:0-216 GCF_000412655.1 Myotis brandtii
GTGGAGGAGCAGTGGGGAAGAGGTATGAAGTCCTGCGGTGGCCCAGGTAAGAGACAATAAAATGTGACTAAACACCACTGTCCTGAATTGGTATTCCTGGGGAAACTTGAGTTAGCAACGAAAAAATGGAAATACAGGGAAAAGACTGGCAGGAGGCATGCCGAGTGGTTGAAAATGGCTATTTCTTGGTAGAATTATGTGTGATCATTACAAACT
>NW_005221180.1:0-216 GCF_000412655.1 Myotis brandtii
GGCAGGGCACTGGTTGTTGTCATCGGGGCGAGCCTGTAATGGTTACTGAAAATTCTTTGCTGCCACCTGCCGCGGTCCCACCTAGCACTTGCACCTGCTGCTGGTGCTGGCCCCGCTCACACCCGTTGCCAGTGCTGGTGCCCCCTCCAGTCGCTCAGCACCATCAGCGGGTGTGAGTGGAGGCTGCTGGCCCCGATCACCCCTCAGGGCTTCTCC
>NW_005221181.1:0-216 GCF_000412655.1 Myotis brandtii
AACAATGAGGTTTGATAATGGAATCCTATGTGCAACGGTCCTTTCGTCTTCTGGCTAAATTCTGCAGGGGCACATTAGCAACACATTCGTGCTCTTGGAGTGAAAAAGACCCTGGAAAAAGTGCATAGGCCATGAGAAGTATCACTTATGCATATGCCACCCGCGTTCATCTTTTATTGTTGCCTCTCGATGTCCCTGACATTTTAGAGTATATCT
>NW_005221182.1:0-216 GCF_000412655.1 Myotis brandtii
GAGAGAGAGAGAGAGAGAAACATTTTAGAGGACATTCATTGCAAGTAAGGATTTTATGTATGTGAATTTAGGAAATCATGTTTCCTGAATAATATAAACAAAATAATCCAAGCCGTACTTTTGCAGCTATGCATGTATAAGTTACATATGCATGCCTACATATAGCTAGATATAGAGATATATAGATACCCAGATATATGTTATTCTATCAAAGCA
>NW_005221183.1:0-216 GCF_000412655.1 Myotis brandtii
TGCATGAATTTTGTGCACTGGGCCTCTAGTGGATAGATAAAATTGTGGTATAATTTATACCATGGAATACTATACCGAAGTTAAAAGAATCAGGCTATATAGATGCATAAAACATAATGCTGAATGAAAAATAATCAAGTTTCAATGTGTATAGTTCATACCAAATAATTATTTGTATGAACTTTAAAATTATATATTAAACAATCTATATATATA
>NW_005221184.1:0-216 GCF_000412655.1 Myotis brandtii
TCTTTCCTGTTCCAGCCCCAGTCCCAAGTATAATTTTCGCTATTTCTGTTTTAGGTTTTGTCTTTTTTTTTTTTTTAATAGAAAGTCCAGAATATGCTTATATATTTGTTTTTTTGATATATCAAGTCTAGATATTTTCACTCAATACAACTTATTGACTCTCCAGTATGAGAATTAATATTCAGTTTTCTAACACTGTGCCCTCCTCTTCTTTCA
>NW_005221185.1:0-216 GCF_000412655.1 Myotis brandtii
AGGGTCACTCTGTGACAAAGATGGCAGCAGCCGGGTGGCACGCTTGCGTCGTGGGAGCGTCTGTGGGCAGTGTGCTCCGGGCTGGTGGGCTGCACATGCAGGTGTCCCGTCCCGCCCAGGCCTCTCCGGGCCTGTGGGCAGTGTGCGTGGAGAGCCTCTGGTTGGGGGAGGCAGGCTGGAGAGGGCGGCCTGTACTCCCCACATGGCGGCGGTGGC
>NW_005221186.1:0-216 GCF_000412655.1 Myotis brandtii
GCTGGAACACCTATACATGGCTTCTTCAAGTGGCCTGCGCTTCCTCACAACATGGTGGCTGGGTTGCTAGGCAACTATTGAGAAAGACAGAGACAAAGAGACAGACAAGACAAAAGTTGTATCCTTCTTATGACCTAGCTCAGAAGTCATGCGCCATCATTTCTACCATATTCCATTATTCAGAACAAGTCCCTGCCCAGATTCAAAGAAAGGGAC
>NW_005221187.1:0-216 GCF_000412655.1 Myotis brandtii
TTTACTTTTATTTCTGTATAGAAGTGGATTCTGCATCTATCCTTGGTCCCTTTTTTCACAATGCCTACCTCTTAATTTTGATGATATTGTTAATTACCTGGATTTTTTCATCAGACATATTTAAGAAGTGCTACATTTTCTAAGCACTTTCATAGTTGAGAATGTGACTATTGATAATCATATATAATATTCTTTGTAGATAAATGATCATATATA
>NW_005221188.1:0-216 GCF_000412655.1 Myotis brandtii
ATGGTTGGAGGCTAAAGAGTAAAGTTGAGTCAGAGCCCACATTGCATGGCCTGGGCTTCCACTCTCTGCCCCCGGCCCCAAGACAACCACCACCCTGGGCCCTAGATTGGAGGGACCTGGGATGGTTGGCTGGGTCCCCTCAATTTTTCACAGGGTGCTGTTGCTGTAGGCACCTGAGTGTTCCTCAGGCGGTTATGGCCCCTCTGCTGGCTCAGC
>NW_005221189.1:0-216 GCF_000412655.1 Myotis brandtii
CGGGAAGAGCACACGAGTTTGTAGTGGGGGCGGGTGAGAGGGGGCAGGCGGTGGCAGGGTGATAGCCTTGACCAGGTCCTGGATCTTGGCACTCAGCACTGAGCCAGGCGGGCGTGCACACTGGCCAGAGGGCAGGCCACACCTGCCAGCTTGCAGGGCAGGCGAGCCTGCATCAGCTTCTCAGCCCGGAGGCAGGGCTGACACAGGGAACCTGCA
>NW_005221190.1:0-216 GCF_000412655.1 Myotis brandtii
GGTCAGAGAGAATCAAAGCCAAGAACATTTACTTGAGTTCTCTTGATAGCCATCAGCTCATGGTTGTTTGTCTGATTAACTAATTAATGATTAGTTTATGATGCTGAAGGGAGAAGTGAACATTAAAATCAGCAACATATGGTTAATTGCTGACAACTAACAGATGGAAGCCCAATTAAAGGTGGCAATGTTAGACATAAAGTACTTTAAGTAAAA
>NW_005221191.1:0-216 GCF_000412655.1 Myotis brandtii
CTTAATAATGTGTCCATGCATTTAGATGCTTTCCTAGAAGTGTATGACTTTAATTGACTTTTACCTTTTTTATGCACTACAACTAGTATAGCAGAGATTGAACTTTGGCATTGACACGGAATTTTAAAGAAAAGATACAAAACTTTAAGAGGCCAAAACTATTAAATCTCTGCTAGAGGTTTTTGGATTTTTGTTTTATTTTGTTGCTTTTCACAA
>NW_005221192.1:0-216 GCF_000412655.1 Myotis brandtii
AAATTAGGAGATGCATACTTAATGCTATGAAAACTGTGAAGTATTAGACTAATAGAGGTTGGTTTTCTCTTTGACTAGTAGCAGACCCTGTGGATGGGGGTTCCAGAGCAATTCCCATGTACAGGCTGTTTCATGCTGCTGAAATATTTATTCACTCACTCATTTACTCATTCAACTAGTATGTACTGTTCTAGAGGAGGGGATACAATGGGGGGA
>NW_005221193.1:0-216 GCF_000412655.1 Myotis brandtii
CCTGGGGAGGGGGGTTGAGGATGAGGACACGGTCCCCCCCAGGGACCACCGCACCTTCTGCTACTGGAGGCTGCCCCCCTTCCTCCCTGGCACATCCCGGCCACCTGCTTTCCTAAACTCCACGCCTTTGCCCGCCCAGGCCAGACCTTCTGCCTGGCATGCCCTCCCTGGCCACCCTGTGACCATCCTCCCCTGACCAGGCCAGGTCCACAGGCC
>NW_005221194.1:0-216 GCF_000412655.1 Myotis brandtii
CCCTGGGCTAGATACCCACCCACAAACCCACCCCACCTCTCCCCCTGCGGAACACACCTCCAATAAAGTCACGCTAGGGAATAGCCTTCCTCTTCATTTCTACCCATTTCCAAATCTTGCTAAAGTCCCTACATGTCCTGATGACTTTTCACTTGCTCATTTTGGGAGATGTTGCCTGGTGAGAGCTGCACAGGCCCCTTGATCTTATCAGGATTA
>NW_005221195.1:0-216 GCF_000412655.1 Myotis brandtii
AGGGGGGGGCGATCGGGGGTCAGAGGCTGGGGGAAGGGCTGTGGGAGGTTGGCCATCCAGCCCCACCCCTGATTGGTGTATGGAGAGTCAATTGGGGGTGGATCTGGCTGGGGGGAGGGGCCACAGGCCAATTGGGGTGGTGGGGGCCCATCAGAGGTGAAGCCGGCCTGGGGGAGGGACCGCAGGTGGTTGGCCAGTGGCCCTGTCCCTGATCGG
>NW_005221196.1:0-216 GCF_000412655.1 Myotis brandtii
GTAACAATTTAGAGGTTCTTTGCAGGGCTACAGACTGCTCTTTGTTAAAGATATTTCTGGAGGGGGGGGGGCGGGATTTTAGCAGATAAAGAACTTTTAACCCATTATCAATGTTTTGGGATATCTCTTTGGCTACCCTAGGCCTTTCTCTGAGAATAAATGAACCCTTACATCTCAGTGCCAGAACACAGTAAAAGTTGATTTCTTGCTTACACC
>NW_005221197.1:0-216 GCF_000412655.1 Myotis brandtii
AGGCTTCCCTGCGCGCGAGCCCTGGCGTCCTGGGGGAAGGTTGCAGGGGAAGTGAGAGCAAGCTCGGCAGACGTCCCGCATTCTCGCCACACCTTTGTCCCCATCACCCCCGCTCCCAGGTAGCTGAGGAGAGGTTGCAGCCCCCTACCCAGGCACTGCAAGAGGTTGGTTGCCTCCACCCACCCCCAGTTCCCCATCCAGCCCGGGGCTGGCTGC
>NW_005221198.1:0-216 GCF_000412655.1 Myotis brandtii
TGAAAGAACTGATTTTAAAAGTACCTATTTTAAACCTTTCCTCCCCCCACCCCCAAAGGCACAGAAGTCTAAAGATTGATACATTTCTCTGCTGTTCCTAATAGCTATGGAGCTATGACTATCTTGGCTTGTATAATTTTTAAAGTTTCATTTAGGCTGATACTTATATTCTGAAGAAGAAAAAAGTTTACCTACATATGTACATGCCCTTAAGAT
>NW_005221199.1:0-216 GCF_000412655.1 Myotis brandtii
ACCGGTGCCCAGAGCGTTCTGGCATTGCGCCTCTCACTGTCAGGTAAAGGCACTTTCTCCTGGCCGTGCCCTTGGCATTGGACCCGGCTTCCTCTGCTCCCAAGGCCAGGCCTGAGCCCCTCTGGGGCCGGTCGTGGGCAGTGAGAGACGCAGCTGGCCAGGGGCTGGGCTCACGTCGCCCCTCGCCAAGGCCCCATAGGAAGGGATCTGGACAGT
>NW_005221200.1:0-216 GCF_000412655.1 Myotis brandtii
TGACGCTCTATCCACTGAGCCAAACCAGCTAGGGTATCATAGTTTATTTTCATGTTAAGAATGTTATTCCTGCCCTGGCCGGCCAGCTCAGCTGGTTGGAGCATCATCCCTTATACTGAAAGGTAGAGGGTTTGATTCCCAGTCAGGACACATACCTAGGCTGTGGTTCAATCCTTCAATCCCTGGTTCAGACACGAACAGGAAGCAACTGATCAA
>NW_005221201.1:0-216 GCF_000412655.1 Myotis brandtii
GAGCAGCGGCTCCTCTTTGCTCAGGGACACCTGCTGCTCAGCGCACCTGGCCGGGTGGTGTCTGACAGCAGCCAGGCAGCCAGTGGGCGGCGGCCTCCTCAGTAGTCTCGTCCCACTCGGGCGTGTCCACTCCGTGGCCAGTGGGGTGTCTGGGGACACACAGCCCTCGCCAGGGGCCCAGGTGTGTCTGTTCCCTGCGACACTTAGCTCCCGAAC
>NW_005221202.1:0-216 GCF_000412655.1 Myotis brandtii
TACATACAGTTATACACTTTGTAAATGATACAAATTTCAAAAAGACATAGACTTTGCTCTCAAGCTTAAGAATCAGAAGGTGAAAAGGGGCCTACATGATTGCACCAACGGATAAAAAGTGAGAAGTATGCAGGGACCCAGGCCCAGCATCACGAAGTCGGGGATGGGAGGTGGGATTAGAAGCTCAGAGATAATGGCTGAACAACTGGCACATTG
>NW_005221203.1:0-216 GCF_000412655.1 Myotis brandtii
GAGGTCTGACATTCTGAATTTCTAACAAGCTCCCTGGCGATGGTAGTGCTGCTACTGCTGACACGCACACCACATGTTGAGTATCACAGGTCTAGAGCAAGTCCTTCTAAACCTGCACACTGACCACAGATACCTCCTCTTCCAGGAATCACTAGATGACTCCCCATCTAGTGCGATGAGAAAGTAACATTCATCTCCATATTCTCAGGTCCTAGC
>NW_005221204.1:0-216 GCF_000412655.1 Myotis brandtii
AAATACGTCTGTACTGAGCTGGTTCTTAAATTCCTCTGTCAGTTACCACCATCTGTCTGAATGACTATGTTGACCCTCAATGCCTTCTTTGTGAGCTTACTCTCGTTGGGGCTTTTATGTGAATTCTTTGAATTATCCTATCAGCACTCTCCTTTTTACAAATTTCCATGAGAATGTTCCAGCTCAATATTTTCACATTTTCCAGTTCTGGCAAAT
>NW_005221205.1:0-216 GCF_000412655.1 Myotis brandtii
TTTTTTTCTTCTTAAATTTATTCCCCTTGCAGAACACAGAATTATGGTTTAAAATCTCAAATTGCATTATATCACTTTTCTCCTTAAAACCATTTAAGAGTGTCTTATTGCCATTAGAATATAATCCAAAATCCTTAACCTAGCTTAAAGGACTCCCTCCCTGATTTTGCCTCTTTTCTTGACCTTTTTCTCTCTCTACTTTAGCTACACTGATCT
>NW_005221206.1:0-216 GCF_000412655.1 Myotis brandtii
GTGGTCAGTGTGCGTCATAGCGAACAGTTGGACACTTAGCATATTAGGATTTTATCATATAGGACTAGAGGCCCAGTGCACGAATTTGTTGGCTGGCCCTGTCCCTGATTGGAGTTGGGGGGCTGATTGGGGGCGGGGCTGGCCAGGGGAAGGGTCCACGGGCAGCCGGCCCCACGCCCTGGTCGAACTCCCGGTTGAACTCCCAGTCGAACTCCC
>NW_005221207.1:0-216 GCF_000412655.1 Myotis brandtii
GGCCTGGTAGACGGCAGAATTGAACTCCAAACACAAGTCCATCTGACTCCACGCCTTCGTTCCCACTGCGATGCTCCTGCTGGCAGCCCGCCGAAGGTCTCTCTGTTGTTGAGCCCCAGACCCCCTGTCAGGTGCAGGCCCAGGTAGTTACCCTGTGCCGTCCTTTTCCTGCCTGACTGTTGGTCCTAATGCCCCAACCCCCTGACTTCTCATCTG
>NW_005221208.1:0-216 GCF_000412655.1 Myotis brandtii
ATGAGGCAAATCTGTGAAATCATATTGCAAGAGGTTGCATATTCACTTAAACTACTTGACATATTTGAGTAGATAAAAGAAAGTGAAAAATCAAGGTTGGCTAAGGAAGATCAGCGAATACTCGGAGCGAAATAACAGCGGTTAATGGAGAAACTGTGTGCCTGCTAAGAAGATAATGGAAAGCGGCTCTATCCTTCTACTCAGATACAATAACAC
>NW_005221209.1:0-216 GCF_000412655.1 Myotis brandtii
CCCCTGTGCTGCTCAGTGCTTGTTCCATTGCCAGGCCAGCCCCAAACCCTGACATCTGAGCCGGGAGGCCAGAGCCGGGAGTTGACAGGGATGGACGCTGTGCCGCTTCCTGCCCGGCCTCCGGGGGAGGAGAGACGGGGTGGCACACAGGGGTCTATTCAGCTCGACGAGAGGCTCCCAGGCGCACAGCCCGGCTGCCCGAGCGGATGGGAACCC
>NW_005221210.1:0-216 GCF_000412655.1 Myotis brandtii
TATATTTTTCTCCAGCCATAGCCAGGCATCAGCATTTTCTTGGTCACAGAGATACAAAATAGAGCAGAGAAGCTAAGCCTGGGCTCTGGGAGCAAAGATCATATTGATCTTTGAGTGTGTGTGAGTGAGTTGTGTAAGGGGCATATGTGTTTGTGTGTGTGTAAATGTGTGTGTATGTGGAGTTTGGTTACTCTAGTTCTTGAATAAACTGATAAC
>NW_005221211.1:0-216 GCF_000412655.1 Myotis brandtii
TTCATGAATAAGAGTCATTCACAGAATGACAGACCAATAGCTAGAAGAGCAAACATCTGCTGAGCATCTGGGATATGAACATTACTGGAAATGCCAAGAGAGTTCAAGCTTTGCAGGAGCTTATAGTCAATGAAAAGGGACCGTCACCATGACACCATGCAGTTCAGCCCTTGGGTTTTGTAGGTTAGAAACTCAAATGTATATTCTTCTGCCTGC
>NW_005221212.1:0-216 GCF_000412655.1 Myotis brandtii
ACTTGTAGCTCGGAGATAAATAAATCCTGGGAATCTATCGCCCAGCATAGCGATTCCAGACAACAATACTGTATCCTAATCTTCAAAGTTGCCAAGAGACTAGATCAGACTCTGGCCTTCAATGTTAGTGTGTGTCACCTGCCTCAATTTCCCCACTCAGTTGTGGGGTTGAATATTTCACCAGGCTTTCTAGGCTGGAACACGGCATAAGGGTGA
>NW_005221213.1:0-216 GCF_000412655.1 Myotis brandtii
TAGGAGCTATATCGGTGAAGATATTGCTTCGGCATATTCAGCCTTTTTAATATATTCATAGGTATGGGTCACTATAACAACAGTCAACGTTAGGACATTTTCATCATCTTAGAAAGAAACTTGGTACTCCTTATCTACCCAACCTATCCCTCAACTGCCAACCCAAAGCAATCTACTTTATGTCTATAGATTTGCTTGTTCTGGATAGTTCATATA
>NW_005221214.1:0-216 GCF_000412655.1 Myotis brandtii
TCTCATTCAGCAGCCGCTTCCCATTCCCTGCAGATTAGATTGGCAACCACACATCTGCTTTCTCCATAGATTTGCTTGTTCTAGGTTATTTCCTCTGCTTCGCTTCTAAGTTCTTCAGAATCTTCCCCCATTTTATCTATACCAATCTATTTTCCATATTTCCCAGAGTAGAACCTCTGTTGCAATTAAATTAACCTACTCACCATTTCTCTACAC
>NW_005221215.1:0-216 GCF_000412655.1 Myotis brandtii
CCAGCCCCTCCTGCTGTGGCCCCTGTCCCCTCTCTGCCAGCATCCCCACTCCTGCTGCCACTGCTCCCACATGCTGATGGCACTGGCCCTACTCGCACCCACCGATGAAGCGGAGCGATTGGGGCCAGCACCAGCTGCATGTGTGAGTGGGGTTGGTGCCATCAGCGGGTGTGAGCAGTGGCTGCTGCCCGATCGCCCCTCTGGAGCAGGGGGAGG
>NW_005221216.1:0-216 GCF_000412655.1 Myotis brandtii
ATAAATCCTAAACTGTGAAATCTTGAGGACTATGCCTATTTATCTCTGCATACATACTTGATATGATGACTGACACACTGAAAGTGTTCAATAATATTACATTGAATCAATGAGTGAAAATGGATGGAAGGTAATCCAAATCTATTTATTTACATAGTAGTGGATAATACAGTCCCAAGGATATGTCAAAAGTATTTCCTATATAGGGAAGTGAAG
>NW_005221217.1:0-216 GCF_000412655.1 Myotis brandtii
GTATGTGACAGAGCTATAATAAGAGGGATTTGGAATTGTTTGGTTGAAAAGAATAAAATGATCAAATATCTCTTTTTCTCTCCTTATTCTCTATCTCAACTCTTTGCTAAGACTGGGACTAGTGGCACTTTTGCCTGGAATAAGTAACCTTTCCAGGCTGAGCAAGGCCAGGACAACGATCACAGAAAAGTAACATTGAAAAAAAGCCTTTATGAG
>NW_005221218.1:0-216 GCF_000412655.1 Myotis brandtii
TTTAGGTTATGAAAATCTTGTTATTGGAAGCCTGATGTTTGCATGTGACCCTGTGACCCCTGTCCCCACATGATGGGGGTCAACTGGAGCCTGCACCTGACCCAGTGCCACATTGGGGCAGAGCTACCTTGGAACATGATGGGTGATGTTCTTGTTTCATTAGGTTGTCATCTCCTAGTTGTGTAGCCAGTTCAAGTTTTCTTCCGTCACTTTCCT
>NW_005221219.1:0-216 GCF_000412655.1 Myotis brandtii
AAAAAGTCAGAGAAATAAGCTCTATGAAATTATTATAATTTGTATCATATAATCCTAATATATAGAAAGAGCTTGGTGTCTGTCACGACCGAACAGGCGACCAGTCACCATGAAGTGCATAGAGCACTTCTCAGTCTCCCCCCTTCTCCTGGCCCCCGAGCCACTCACCATGAGGGGGTCTGGCTGCAGGGTGGGACTGGGGACAGTTGAGCGGTG
>NW_005221220.1:0-216 GCF_000412655.1 Myotis brandtii
AACCCAGCTTAAAAATAGTCAAAGGAGTTGAACATGTATTTCTCCAATGGGAATATACATATGAAAAAATGCTTGATATCATTAATTATTACAGAAATGCAAATAAATATCACCTCACACCTATTAGGACGGCCACTATCCAAAAAGTAAAAAAATAACAAATATTGGTAAGGATATGGAGTCATTAGAACTGTTGTGAAATGTAAGTAGGAATGA
>NW_005221221.1:0-216 GCF_000412655.1 Myotis brandtii
TCGTTCAACCCCCAAAGGGGTCGCGACCCATAGGTTGGTGACCCACAGTTTGAGAACCGCTGTGATAGAGGGATGCTGGCAGAAATAAGTTAAAAGAAGTTTCCTTCCCTTCAGATGCTAAATACAGAGGGTGAGTGGAGAAAGAGGTGGTGTGTGAATTAGAGACAGTCAGTAGGCATTTTTGCCAGAAGATGCTCATTTGTAGGAAAACAGGAT
>NW_005221222.1:0-216 GCF_000412655.1 Myotis brandtii
TTGGTCAATTTGCATATTAGGCTTTGATTATATAGGACTAGATCCTACACTAGAGTATACAAAAGTTACCAAATATTTTACTTTGTAAGAAAATCATAAGTAATTGGTTTGCTGCCATTTTCTAGATATATCTATATATATTAATGCACCCATATATATATACTAGAGGCCAGTTTCATGAAGATTCACGCAATAGGCCTTCCTTTCCCTGACTGC
>NW_005221223.1:0-216 GCF_000412655.1 Myotis brandtii
TGAGCTGGGGAAGTGAGCTTCATTGTGTGTGCATTCATCCACGCATGCATGCATTCATTCCCTTACGCATGCCTTATTCTGGGTGATAGTCGAGACATGTAACATTGCGTGGAAAGGACACTGGTCAATAGTGTCAGTTGTCAACAGCTCACCACACAGCCAGACCCTCGACTGCCAGCTCTGCATAGGAACATTGTGTGTTTGTTTGTTGTTGTT
>NW_005221224.1:0-216 GCF_000412655.1 Myotis brandtii
CCAACCCCTCCCCCGCCCCGCAGGCGCGGCTGCGCGGCAACATCGCGAACCCCTCCTCCCCGGAGCTGCTGCACTTCCTGTTCGGACCCCTGCACGTGGTGAGACCACCCCCCTCGGTCCTCGAGACCCCCCTGCAGCAGGAGAAATCGGGGTTCCTCTTCTAGAGGGTCTGATGGTGTGCCCATTCCTGCCCCCGCTCCCCCTCCGGCAGATTGT
>NW_005221225.1:0-216 GCF_000412655.1 Myotis brandtii
TCGAAGGTTCTCTGAATGCCTGGCCAGGCCTGGTGCTTTGGCAGCTGCTGCCCTGGCAGGTCCCACTTTCCATGGAGGTCTCAGAGCCAGCCCTGCGCCTGCCTCTGCAGCAGCACCTCTGGGCTGCTCACTCCCTCTCTCAGCACCCAAATGTGCGCCTCTATCTGTATCCTACAGGTGTCCCCTGTTCACTTTCTTCACTTACAACAAACTTTA
>NW_005221226.1:0-216 GCF_000412655.1 Myotis brandtii
GAAACACACAATGCTGGAATGTTATGATGGCTTTCTTTCAAGATACTTATTTCACCCTTAAGGAGACACATAGGCTCAACACAGGTGAATAGGAGAATATCTGAGGCAAGTAGAAACCAAAATAAAGTGGTGATGCCTATACTTATTTCAGATTAAAATGGACTGTAATCCAAAAACAGCTATAAGAGACAAATAAGGTCAATATATAATGCTAAA
>NW_005221227.1:0-216 GCF_000412655.1 Myotis brandtii
CTGGGAGCTGCTCACCCTCAGGCACAGCCTTGCTAACTCCCACGTCAGCGGTTCCTGCCTCATAGGCTGTGGGCGCCGCCCTGCAGGCGGGGAGCTGATGCCTGGGGACCACCTGGGCTCTCCCTGCAGAAATCCCCACACCTTAGTCTGGGAGGGGCAGGGGCATCCCTGCTATTGAATCTTCCCTGCTGGTTCTGAGAGGATCTGAGCCAGGCT
>NW_005221228.1:0-216 GCF_000412655.1 Myotis brandtii
AATCACTTTTTGTGAGAGATAGCTTTAGACTCATGGTATTCATATTTTGATCCTGCAGTTCTTATACAGGCAGACTTGTGTATGTTCAAGACCTACAGGATGTAGACCATGGGAAGCAAATCCTCACACCTGTCCTAGCTTATTTGAGTGGCTTGAAATTCAGAATATCTAGTCATAATCTTTATTTTGCAAATGATAATTTATAATAATAGCTGT
>NW_005221229.1:0-216 GCF_000412655.1 Myotis brandtii
CTGGCCCCCTGCATGGCCTCTTAATACAGCCACTGCCAATTTGCAAGGCATCGGCCAAGTCTCTCAGCCTCAGCAGAGTGCGCAGCTCATCAAATGGGAAGATTCAGAGGGAAATACAGGATATTTTACACCTTATGTACTTGATCATTTACCTATTAACCTCTGGGGAAGAGACATTCTAGAGCAAATGGGAGTATTACTAATGAGTCCCAATGC
>NW_005221230.1:0-216 GCF_000412655.1 Myotis brandtii
AGGGGGCACATACATGCAGAAGTAACAGCCTTGCCTACAAGAAGTAGACATTTCTCTTGAACAAATTAAGGAAAGCAGCATGACTCTAAAGTCTAGTCTAAGCCATAAAACTGTCGAAAGAACTTTTAAAGGGCAGGGCAGAATGAGAGCACACAAACCCTCTTCAAGTTAAGGCCCCTATCCTAGACAGTGTGAATTGTTCATTTGCTACCAAAG
>NW_005221231.1:0-216 GCF_000412655.1 Myotis brandtii
ATAGGTTGTGGTTAAATGCTCCAGCCAGGTGTGACACTGGTTTCCATTGAGCTTGTCAAAGAATGAATTGTGATTAACACTCTTAAATAGGCTCTGAGAGAAAGGCTCGGGGCTGCAACAGTGTGAGGCTCCCTATGCGGAGGCACCTGTTGCAGTCACTGGCGAGTTTTCAATAAATTCTCGCTTGCTGCTTAAGACCTAATTGGAGTCGGTGGT
>NW_005221232.1:0-216 GCF_000412655.1 Myotis brandtii
AAAAAAATTGGTGTAATTTTGATTGACTTACAAAATAATAATAGTAATTACCTTTCTTTTTTGCTCCAAGATGACTTTTTAAAAAGAATCGGGTGCCTATGCTGGTATATAAGGATTTCTGGTACCACGAACTAACCAAAATCACACACAACCTTATTATGCGACGTGACTGATAAAACACAACTCTATTATATGACCTATATATTTATGGTTCAA
>NW_005221233.1:0-216 GCF_000412655.1 Myotis brandtii
CATAATACTCTCCAGGTCCCTCCATACTGACTCAAAGGTCACTTTTATCAACTTATCTTGCTCTTCTCTATAGTATGGGAGGGAATATTATCTCCTTTTTCTAAAATTTATATACTTATTCATTTCCTGTGTTCCTATAGTCCCTGTAAACGCAAGAAAATGTTACATAATGTTGTGACTTGGGCTCCCATTGACTTCTTTATTTTAAATAATTTA
>NW_005221234.1:0-216 GCF_000412655.1 Myotis brandtii
CATAGGGATTGTAGGACTTGAGGCATCCTTGTTCCCCACCCCAAATGTGCCACCTAACACTCCTGGTTAAGAATCAATACTCACCTTCAGAGAACCAAAAAGGAGCTCGAAAGGTTGAACTGAACTTGAAGAATTATATTCTTTTTCTTCCCCAACTTGCTTTAAACCAAGTAAATGCATTCCTAGCCCTAGCTGGTTTGGTTCAGTGGATAGAGC
>NW_005221235.1:0-216 GCF_000412655.1 Myotis brandtii
TGACTAAATAGTCAGGTATTTCATGTTTTAAAAATTTCTGTGTGCTTTTTACAACATACCCATTGAAAATTGCTGATCTAGACCCTTACTAAAGAAAACAACTTCAAACTCTACTGTCTCTCTAATATTGGATATGTGTTCTTAGAAACTATTTCACCTTTATGTGGTTTTGCCATGGTGATGTAAGCAGTGTGTACAAATAATGCCAAAAAAAAA
>NW_005221236.1:0-216 GCF_000412655.1 Myotis brandtii
CTATGAACTGGAGAACTGACATTTTTGCCGGATATATTTTATTATGAAGAGTCCGGTTGCCGCCCTCACAGCAGCCTCGGACGCGGAGAAAGGATCTTATTGAGCGCAGAGACCTAGACGGAATCGGGAGGGCCCGTGGGAGGAGCTCGCGGGAGGCGTCATCGCGAGAGCCCTAGGGGCGCGTCAGCTCCAGTGTCGCCCCAGCCCCTCCCCAAC
>NW_005221237.1:0-216 GCF_000412655.1 Myotis brandtii
ATATTGAATGTCAACTGCAATTGAAAACTTTAAAAAAGTAAAATAAATTTTAAAATAATATTAGATAAAAATTTACAATAGGTAATATTAGTACTTGTATCAGAAAATGGCAATGAAAAGGTATGACTTAAAACACTTACTTTTCCAGCACTTCTACTAGTGGTCAAAAGTAGTATGCTTTTGGCTATCACCACCACATTCCTGAGGATAAAACTG
>NW_005221238.1:0-216 GCF_000412655.1 Myotis brandtii
GGTTTTCTTAGTGAGTTGTTAGTGACTGAAAAAGATCGTAAGAGAACTTATTTGGTGTTGAGACTATTCCCTTTCATAATTGTGGCTGTGGTAGCAAAAGTTGTGTCACTTGGGGCAACTTTATCAAGCTGCAAACATGAGTCGTGTATTTTTCCATGTATGTTGCACTTCAGTATGGCGTTTACTTAAAAAATGTAAGACACCATATAAAACAAC
>NW_005221239.1:0-216 GCF_000412655.1 Myotis brandtii
TTCTGTGCCCACGTACTCAAGGGGCTCTCCTTTCCTGCCATTCTCTACCCCACCAGCATTGGACTCCTCCTTAGTCTTTTCACAACCTCTCACGTGTCTATTTATCTGTTTAAATTGTTAATCTGTCGCTCTTGACAGAGGAAGCGGGAGACTCATGTTTGGGGATCTCTGCTGCAGCCTCCAGGCCCAGCGCTGTGCTGGACTCAATAAATACTT
>NW_005221240.1:0-216 GCF_000412655.1 Myotis brandtii
CATATATGTGCACTCTATGATTCAAAGACACAGTGTCGCTCTACATTGAGTCTCTTTAGTTTTCTGAGGTTAAAGCATTTTCCACATAAGAAATATGTCCTCTTTGGTTTCCACATGGTAAATTGCTGAAGTGGGGATTATTTTCCCCAAAGGCAATGCAATGCCCCACTAAGCAGCAAAGGGCAAAAGAGCCAATGGGGTAAAGACAGGGAGGAT
>NW_005221241.1:0-216 GCF_000412655.1 Myotis brandtii
TGCCTGCCAGATAATATCCAACATACTTGAATCTTAACTTAAGATAATTCTGGTGTACCTTATGTCCCACGACAATGTACTTATAAGAGTCAGAAGAGGAGAATATAGAGATAGAGGATAAGGCCATGTGACCATAGAGGCAGAGATTGGATTTATGCAGCCACAATCCACGGAATTCCTGGAATCACCAGAAGTTGAAAGAAGCAAAAAAGGATT
>NW_005221242.1:0-216 GCF_000412655.1 Myotis brandtii
TAAGTTGGCCGCCTCACCCATTGCTGCTCCTATCTCACGCCCCGCCTCCCGCTGCTCCTAGCTCTCTGCCGCTAGTAGCTTAGGCCCCGCCCCACCACTGCAAGAGCCGCTACTCGTTTGGTCATGACGGCATTACGGCATGACAACCACGAGCCTTTTATGATATAGATGCTGAAGGTTATTCTTTAAGAAGAGGAGGAAGAAGAAAAAGGTAAA
>NW_005221243.1:0-216 GCF_000412655.1 Myotis brandtii
CTTCCCTTCCTTCCCTCCGTCCAGGGCCATCTCCGTCTCCTGCCCCGACTAGGAGACAGTGCTTGCAAGGCCCTCAGCAGTCCAAGAGACACTTCTCCAACCTGATGCTCTGGTAGCGTTTGAACGATAATCGCTCCCTCTCACTGGAAACACTCTTTTCTGATGGGCCAAGGATGCACCATTCCTAGCCTCTCTTCCACCTTTCTGGCCTCCCCT
>NW_005221244.1:0-216 GCF_000412655.1 Myotis brandtii
TCTTCCCCGGCTGCTGGCAGCCAGCCCTGCCCCCTGCCACCACCTACCCCTGGCTCCCCGTTAGTCATCAGGCGATCAGAGCCTGCTGATCGGGGGGAGGGACCGAGAGGTCGGCCATTCTCCCTGCTCAGGTGTGGGGTGACCGGCAGGGCAAGGGCCTTGGCCTGGTGCCACCTGGGTCCCTCACCACCCACCCCCAGCTCCCCATTTGCCATC
>NW_005221245.1:0-216 GCF_000412655.1 Myotis brandtii
CTAAGCCAGCAGTCAGATATCCCTCTTGCAGTCCGGGACCCCTCACTCCTTGCTGCCTGCCTGTAGCGGAGGCAGGAGAGGCTCCTGCCACCATTGCAGCGCTCGCCAGCCGTGAACACGACTTCTGGCTGAGCGGCACTCCCTCTGTGGGAGCACTGCTCAGCCAGAGGCTGGACTCACTGCTCTTTAGTGCTGCTGTGGAGGCAGGAGAGGCTC
>NW_005221246.1:0-216 GCF_000412655.1 Myotis brandtii
TAAAGTATTCTGGATGTAATAAGAGCATTTAAAAAGTATTTATGATTAAAAAAAGAAAATTATATTTCTACTATTAGCATCAAACAAATGAAAAATTATAGCAACAACAAAACAATAAAATAATTAAGAATAAATATATGAAAGGCTTGTCATAAGTCCATACAGAAAACTATTGAATATTGGTGAAAATTATAAAACTCATTAAAAATATAGAAA
>NW_005221247.1:0-216 GCF_000412655.1 Myotis brandtii
TATTTCTGTGCCTAGTGACTCACCCTCAGCTTCTATCCGCTGAGATCGCCTTATTCTCTGGAAGATACCCTTTTAGACAGAATGTCTTTTTAAATGACTCCAGGCCAACATAATGGACATGAATTTCATGCCTGTTCCTCAGGATCTCCCTGTCATTTGTCCCTTGTTGGAGGGAAATCCGTTGTTCTCCAGATTCAGGCTTTCCTCTGCTTCCAT
>NW_005221248.1:0-216 GCF_000412655.1 Myotis brandtii
AATTCTAAAGCAGAAGCTTCTAGAAGTATACCGTCTAGAACCAAGGTTTAATTTAGAAGCACAAATATTGAAAACATTGAAAAGAAATTATTACATGAAAGAAATTTAGAATGATCTTCATATATTATCAAAACAACTGCATAATGCTAGTTAGTATAAAATTAATAGGCTCTTCAAATGAGCAATCATTACATGTTAAATGTGTAGTTTCAACTA
>NW_005221249.1:0-216 GCF_000412655.1 Myotis brandtii
TGCTGGGACGCCCACCAGCCCTCTGCCCTGTGCAGGTTGTTGTGCTGGCGAGGCAACTTCCGGGCCTCGGGGAAAACCCAGGCCTGTCTGGGCCCGGACAGGGGCTGGGAGGGGGCCTTGGGGCCAAGGCACCAGGGGAGGTGGGAAACCCTGAGACAAGGGCTCCTGGACCCCAGCCTGGGGCTCAGGCCTGGGGCTGGGGCAGGACCCCCAGGA
>NW_005221250.1:0-216 GCF_000412655.1 Myotis brandtii
GATTAAATCCTTTGACTCTTTGATTCTAACAACCATATCTTCAATCTTTCTCTAGAGCACACATTCCAGGCAGTAAATTTTAGTATTTTTTGCAATCTTGATAGACTAAAATTTTTCCAAATAATCAATTTCTGGTTTCTTTTTCTTTAATAATTTTCCCCCCAATTTCTTTCTTTCCACTCATATTTTACTATTAGTATCAAATAAACCAACCCA
>NW_005221251.1:0-216 GCF_000412655.1 Myotis brandtii
CTTAAAGGGCCAATGCACAAAATTTCATGTGCAACCAATGACCTTGGGCTCTGGCAGAGGGAGGGCAGAGCTGTGTGAGGAGAATCCAGGGTTGTGTGCTCTGGGCATAGAGCTTGAAAGGCAGTCACTTGGTTTCCCCCATGCTGCAGAGGACATCTTTCTCAAGCAGACCTTTATCATCCAGGCATCTTTGCCTGGGGAGGGAAGCAATTGCCC
>NW_005221252.1:0-216 GCF_000412655.1 Myotis brandtii
CATATGTGGGATATAATAATCAACATAATTTGATGAATAAGAATACATCCAGAGAGAAATGGTAGGGGAGGGGGCATTAGAGAGCAACCAAAGGACTTGTATGCAGTCATATTAGCATAAACAATGGACACAGTCACTGGTGTTTTGGGGGATTTTCCGGGGTGGGAATGGCTGCGGGGGGGGGGAGTCAATTGGGGGAAAAGGAGACATATGTAA
>NW_005221253.1:0-216 GCF_000412655.1 Myotis brandtii
AGCCTGCAGTGGAGTAGTGCCCATGGGTTGCAGAGATCCAAGCAACTCTCTGGGTACCATATGGAACAATCTCTAAGACAGTATTGCAACTGGAGTGTTCATCTCTAAGATACAATGTTACAGCTGGAAACAAGCCGCAGAGTAACCCCCAGGCCTGCTGGACACTGTATCTCTGGGAAGGCATACAGGACGCAGGGCTGGCGCTGTGCTACCTGG
>NW_005221254.1:0-216 GCF_000412655.1 Myotis brandtii
TAGACTTTCAGCTATAACAGACACCCCTTTGCTCCTATCTCTAGGTATTTTTCTAATCTCTTTATTTCCTGAAAACCAAGAACTCTCTAAACTAGCCTTTTCCAAATGTATCCCTTGTTAATAGTTACTACTTCATCAAAGCAGATTAAACAATGTTAAAAAGATAGTTTTTACTGCAAAATTTCTCAGTACTTTTTTTCTTCTTATTATTTTTTT
>NW_005221255.1:0-216 GCF_000412655.1 Myotis brandtii
TATTTGCAGTGGCTTTTCCATGTGAATGGCCTGTCCTAGCTTAGCCTTCAAACTTTCCTAAAATCTCTCAAACAAATAGCAGCTGGCATCAGCAGGGCCCATACCTCTTGATAACTGGCCCCAGGCCTAGCATTAGCATCAGTCTGCCTTGGTTTACAGCTTGACCTCTCCTGGGCACCTCCATACCCAACACAAGTAGCAGCCATCTGAAGATCA
>NW_005221256.1:0-216 GCF_000412655.1 Myotis brandtii
GGGAGGAGGCGGAGCCGTGGTGGCGTCGTCGTGGATATGGAGGAGGCCGGACGCTGCCGGGCACTTGGGAAACGGGGCCCTTGGGTCGGAGGAACCCGCCGACCAAGAAGGAGGAGGGGCCCGGACCAAAGCTCCGCGCCAATCCCGGCGTGCTCCGTGCGTCTCCTTGACAACGGGTGGCCTCTCACCCCTCCCCCACCCGGCGGACCTCACCAG
>NW_005221257.1:0-216 GCF_000412655.1 Myotis brandtii
GCAGAGGTGGGAGCCCCGGTCAGGAGCCCAGGCCCCCAGGAGCGGGAAGGGGGAGGCAGGGAAAACCCTCCGTGGCCTCCAGGGGGCGCAGCCCTGCCCACCCCTGGCCTCCGGCGCTTCTGTTGTGTTAAGACACCCAGTTTGTGGCGGTTTGTTATGGCAGGCCCAGGGCACGGACACCCAGGGGTTCCTCGGGCAGACTTTGGGAAACACTGG
>NW_005221258.1:0-216 GCF_000412655.1 Myotis brandtii
GCACACCACTCTGCAGCTCCACCACAGAGACCAAAATACATTGTCTTTGAGCCAGGCCATTCCCACATTTTGATAATCAGAAGCATATTTATCATATGATGGTACTTAGGTCAAATAGTGTCACTGTGACAAGTTCAGCAGTTATTTTTTTTAGTAAAATTTCCCCAGAAAGAAAGAGTAACATATGGGAACAAAATTATTAGTGTTACAAGTTTT
>NW_005221259.1:0-216 GCF_000412655.1 Myotis brandtii
GTGCATGTAGGGTCCCTTAAGCCTAGCCTGCCATCAGGGCCATGTCAGCAGCCCCGCGATGCCTTACATGCTCTGCAGATACTGCTGGTGCCCCTCGGGTGGGTGGGGGGAGGGCCCTAGAGGTGCTCCAGCACCTCCTGGTGACCTGTTGTTTGGTTGTTCCGCCGTTACAGTGTTATGACCACAGGCCTTTTATGATATAGATTTGCTATTTGA
>NW_005221260.1:0-216 GCF_000412655.1 Myotis brandtii
AGCAAGGAAGTGCTCTCATTCAGAAGTCTTTCTCTCCCACCTTCTTTCTGAAAGGAACTACATTTCCAGGTCGGCAGCACAATTTCCTTATTTACTATGTTGTCTTTGGCACAATGACAACCTCCACAAAGACGTGTTCTGAGGATTTCGTCGGAAGATGTAAGTCAAGCACTTCATACGTGGTTCTGTGCCCAGAAAATGATAAGTATATTTGCA
>NW_005221261.1:0-216 GCF_000412655.1 Myotis brandtii
GGAAGCCTGACCCGAACTGGCTTAAATAGAAGATTTAGTGACTCACTTATCTGAAAAGACCAGACGCTATGTGGGCATTGGAGGTGGCTTGATTCAAAAGTTCAGTCATCTGATCATTCCTCCTTTCGGTTTTAGGTTGACACTCATTAGGTCAAAAGAGGATGTCTAGCAATGTCCGGAAGTCACAAGCTGTCCCGTTCATATGCAGGGCAAAGA
>NW_005221262.1:0-216 GCF_000412655.1 Myotis brandtii
ACCTGCAGCAAGAGTTCACCAGGAAAGATCTGATAACACGGACCGAGCACGCACACCCATCCTCCTTGTCAGAACCACGTGCTAGCAGAGGTAGAAATTAACAAGGGAATTTCCATCAGTTTTCCTGGCGTGTCTCTCTCCGTCCTTCAGGCCCAAGGGAGGCGGAATAAGGTTTACCCAGCCACGGAAGGAACGAACTCGCAGTCACCGACCGAG
>NW_005221263.1:0-216 GCF_000412655.1 Myotis brandtii
GACTAAGTCATGACACAAAGAATAGAAAAAGATTCTACCTGAAGAAGAGAGGGATGGTCATGGTAGAGGAATGGGGATACACAGGTGATTCTACACCTCAGTGTCAAGCACACCAACTTCAGCAAGCCCGGAAGCATCATTTGTTATCAAAGAAGAGACGACAGGGGATGAGAAACCTGCTCAGGAATAGCTCATGCTTAGAGATACTTGTGGCTG
>NW_005221264.1:0-216 GCF_000412655.1 Myotis brandtii
CATCATTGCATTGGAAGGTGGGATTAAAGCTGATTTTGACTATCTTCATTTTGCTCATGTTTGTTTTTCCTATTTCTACCATGAACGTGTTTTACTTGGGAACTTAAATTTTTTAAAAATAAAACCAAGACAAACCAATAATGGCGGTTATCATAGTGTAATGAGAAAATAATTCGATTTGGGGTTAAGAAGTTCAGGTGCTCGCTCATCTCAGCG
>NW_005221265.1:0-216 GCF_000412655.1 Myotis brandtii
GCCTTGCTGCAAATAACCAACCAGCTACCTTCTAGTATTAAATGCTCCCAGCTCCACCAGTCTTTCTGGGTTTTTCGTTATAAACACTTCTCCCTAACCTACCTACTACCTTGCCTATGGCTAGCTGCTCATTGCTGTCTCTACTTGGCCTAGCCTACTCTGACCTTGGCACCAGGAGGGACTTAGAACCAAAGAATGGACCTTTGGCTTCATCTT
>NW_005221266.1:0-216 GCF_000412655.1 Myotis brandtii
TATAGTACTCAGTAGTCACATGTAACTTGTCATTACCGTATGGGGCAGTGTGGCTCTGCAAAATGAGAAACACGGGAAGGTTTTATGCTACTGTGTGTGAACTCCAATTTTATTTTTAGAAAGAACTCTCTATCTATCATCTATCATCTCTCTCTCTCTCTTTCTCTCTCTCTCTCTTGCTCATGCAGAGAATAATATAGATTGTGAGATTGGAGG
>NW_005221267.1:0-216 GCF_000412655.1 Myotis brandtii
CCTACTAGCCTTAAATGAATCACTTTCAGGTCAGCATGCAGCATCTTTATTTGTTCATTTATCACTGCCTCCGAAATGGCTGTCACTAACTGCTTTTTGTTTATCCAATATCAACCGTTTTTCTACCTCTTGACCTCCTTTATGTCTTAAAATTGTGCTAATCAATGACTTCCCCAGCAACAAAAGCATTATCTCTTTGTTGCCTGAGCCTTTCAT
>NW_005221268.1:0-216 GCF_000412655.1 Myotis brandtii
AATAAAACAATTATAACTATGTACTGTAATAAAAGTTAGGTTAATATAATATGTCTGTCTCTCAGAAAACTAGCACATATTGCTTAGTTCTTCACAATTTCACAGAGAAGATTCATTCTTACTATAGATCTTAGCATTCTCAGCCTACCATTTATTTCCTCACTACATCTAGAATGTTCACCTTTTCACTTAAAGGAAGTACTTTGTGGCTTCTCT
>NW_005221269.1:0-216 GCF_000412655.1 Myotis brandtii
TCACCAAAAAATTACCCTATAAAATCTTAACCAAATCTGCTAAGGATGGCTCCTTATCCCCACAGGAAATAATCGCCCACTCTGGATCATCGCTCTTCTGGATTGTAAACAGTCTAGGACACCTACAACAAACCAAAATACAGAACTCTACCCTCTGGCATGATCCAACTGCCACCCACAAACTTCTATATTGATCTCTACACACGCCTCTCACTC
>NW_005221270.1:0-216 GCF_000412655.1 Myotis brandtii
GAAGAAGTGAAAATTCCACATAGTCTCATCGTGCAGATACTTGTAGGTCAGAATAATCGCTCCCAAAACAATGCGTTTCCAGTTAGATGGGCAAATGTCGATTTCAGCATAAGATAAAAGTCTTTCTATGTAAACCTGCAAAGTAGAACACTGGTTTTTGATTCTAGTTCAGTTTAAGTGCTGTGATAAGAACTTTCAGGAATTATAGATTTCATC
>NW_005221271.1:0-216 GCF_000412655.1 Myotis brandtii
AAGCATCTTTTCATGTGCTTATTGGTCATTTATATATCTTCATTTGTTTTTATTGTCTTTTTATTATTGTTTTGTAGAAGTCATTTAAATTTTTTATAATTATTTGTATGAGTAAGCTAAAAAAGTAAAATATCTTTCAGGTTCAGTTTCTTATGTACCAAATCAGTTTGAGAGAGTACGTTTTTAAAATAAGTTAGAATTTGAATGTTTGTGATA
>NW_005221272.1:0-216 GCF_000412655.1 Myotis brandtii
TTTGTTTTGAATTTATCATAGAGATACTTGAGGAAAATATTATATAACAGTGATTTTAGAAGAGTTGAACTTCCAAGGACTACATAGATAGGCAACACAGAAAGGTTCTCTACTTTCTAGAATTTTGCTTGAAAGTTCATAGTGTCTGTTATCCTGCATGTAGTTTGCCATGATTGCTTCTTTAAGACTATCTGATGAGTTTGGAGGCATTTGATA
>NW_005221273.1:0-216 GCF_000412655.1 Myotis brandtii
ATTCTCTCCAGAGCAGCCAGGTGGCTTTAGCAGCTGCCTGCAGCCCAGGGGTTGCTCAGACCTGAATATGGACCCCAGCAAGGAAAACAAGCTAAGAACAATTTACAAACCATTTGGTGATAAAGTCTATACTGGTGCTATTTAGAAAAAATAGCACAGAACCTTTGCACCTTGGCCTTTGTTTTGGGCTTAATGAAGACAAGATTGGACTTTTCC
>NW_005221274.1:0-216 GCF_000412655.1 Myotis brandtii
GAAACCATCAACAAAATGAAAAGGCAACCAATGGAATGGGAGACAATATTTGCAAAACACATATCCAACAAAGGGTGAATATACAAATGATACAAGGAATTCATACAACTCAATATAAAACCCTCCACAAAAAAAGCCAGTTAAAAAAATGAACAAAGGATCCAAATAGACACTTTAGAAAGAAGACACACAAATGGCCAATAGGTACATGAAAAG
>NW_005221275.1:0-216 GCF_000412655.1 Myotis brandtii
AACTAATTTATTCATGTGGAGGCAAGGAGAAATAGACCAATAACAGAATACAAGCAGGTTAGTAAGCAATGCAGGGTAAATATGAAATTTAAAGATCACTACATTGTTACACAAATGTATATAAATATTTAAACTGAACTGCAAAGGAGAACTTTTAAACTACATGTTAATTTCTTTTTCTTTAATATGTCTTTATTGATTTTTAGAGAAAGAGAG
>NW_005221276.1:0-216 GCF_000412655.1 Myotis brandtii
AGAGAAATTTGGTCAAAAGTTACTTGAAGATAAGATGGGCAGAGAAGAATTGTTAAGGGCATGAAGAAAATTTAGGGAGATGGATATGTTAATTATATTTATTTTGTTTGTTTTTTCAAAGAAAAACAATTTTAAATATGTTACATGAAATAAAACTTAATATTTCAATAAAAATGATATTAAATATAATAATTTACATGCAATAAAAATTAATAT
>NW_005221277.1:0-216 GCF_000412655.1 Myotis brandtii
ATCGTGTCTCTTCACACAACAACAGACAAACTCTGCTTCCGTCCTTGGTTTATGCTGATGCCAGGCTTCCCAAGAGCAGGGGGCCTGGTCGCTCTGTGGATGTGGAGCGGGGGTGGGAGAGCAGAGGCTTGCTGGTAACTTGATGGACGTTTCAGGAGCCGTGGACCCGATGGGCCTCCGTCCTGTCCAGGCCGGTTTCTTGCCGAGGGAGGCAGG
>NW_005221278.1:0-216 GCF_000412655.1 Myotis brandtii
TTCTCTCATAGCCTGATTTGTCTCTTAAAAATGTCATATTTTTATTAAAAATAAAAAATCTGAGAGCTGGTATATCCCAGAGGATTTAGCATCTTCCCATGCACAGAAAGGTTTCTGGTGAAATTATTCATGAGGCACAGCCTAGTTCCTCTGAAATAGGCACTGTTCTCAGGAATCTGGCTGGATTCCCAGTGGGAGGGTGAGGGGTTGACAGGA
>NW_005221279.1:0-216 GCF_000412655.1 Myotis brandtii
CCACCCCTGGACCTGGACCTCAGATGGGGTCTTCTGCTGTTAGGTCCCCGCTGGGAGCATTTGCCCCCCCATTCCTACCACTCCCCCTCCTCCTTCCACTCCACCTGCAGACTTTTGGAGGCCACATTTAGAAGTTGCTGTTTCCATCCAGAGATATTCCAAAGCTGGAAACCGTACCTGCCTCCCAAACTCTCAGTACCTGTGTCCTTCCCCCAT
>NW_005221280.1:0-216 GCF_000412655.1 Myotis brandtii
CTTAGCACCAGAAGCAAGCCAGGAATGTTATCAGAGGTCCAGAGAGCCAAAAACTTTGCTTGTACTACAAAACCTCAAGCTTTAAAAATAAGAATTCAAATGCAAAGTTAAAACTCATATTGTAGATGTTCATTGCAGTGCTCTTTTGAGTAAAGAGCTGTAAACAGCCTGGGTCTCCCAAACAGTGGATTTTTAAATAGATTGTGGTACATACAT
>NW_005221281.1:0-216 GCF_000412655.1 Myotis brandtii
CAGGGAGCAAGACCTGCCACCATCTTGGTGGGACAATGACACTGAGCACCAGGCAGAGGCAGGGCTGCTGTGTCACAATGGGGGGCAGGGAAGGTGAGGGCCCTTGCGTGTCCCTTGCTACCCCCTCGTCAATGTGATGGCAGGTGGACACGTGCAGCCACCCGGCCTGAGAAGTCCCTGTGACCAGAGCTCAGCCCCTCAGGGATGGGGGTCTGG
>NW_005221282.1:0-216 GCF_000412655.1 Myotis brandtii
AGCATTTTGAAACATCTTCACATCATAGCACTCTCTACCAGTAATGGTGTTGTAATGGATGAGGCTAACCCACTGCTGGAGAAAATCTCTCTGTGGACACTGGCTACCTCAGGCATGAGCTGGAAGTCCACGAGCTGATGAGAGCAATATCTTAGCAAACCTGCAAATCATCATGGCACATTGATGTGGAAGTTCCACCTAAAAGTATAGGTGTAA
>NW_005221283.1:0-216 GCF_000412655.1 Myotis brandtii
AGAGAGAGATTTATAATAATTGATAGAATATTTTTCCAAAAAGACAACTTTAGTGTTCCAGCCAGCGAAGTGCTATCTGAACTGCTCTGTCGGGAAGGGCGTTGCCTGCGGCCTGCACGGTGGAGAGTCCCCTGTAACGATGGGGACGGCCCTTTGGATAGAACTTTCTGGTAACTCCCTGACTGACTGGCTTTTCTTTCCTACAGCCTTTTGCTT
>NW_005221284.1:0-216 GCF_000412655.1 Myotis brandtii
CCACTGAACAGGCTGCAACACGGTCCTATTGCTTCTCAGCACCAGCATTGGAGGTGCTGACCACCTCTACCCTCCTGAACCTCAGGACATCCCAAGGTCAGATGCTCCGGACATGGGGAGGGGTCACCCAAGATGCTAGGAAAGGAAGCCTTGCTGAATGCCGTGTCCCCTCTTTCTAACTCCCTCTTCCTCCTCCCTCTACATGGTATTCCCATT
>NW_005221285.1:0-216 GCF_000412655.1 Myotis brandtii
CAGACAGAAAACAGGATCCTTTTGTTCACTATAAGAGTGGTGAATTTAGCAAGCTCTCCATTAATACAGCCCAGTGTATATGCAGGCATCCACCACAAGCACTGCACCATCCTCTTGGAACTTGTGGGACATGGGGAAGCATTGTGAACATGACACTGACAACATTTTTGCTACTCCTTTTGCTCTAAGTGACAAAATATATTGCCTGTGACCCAG
>NW_005221286.1:0-216 GCF_000412655.1 Myotis brandtii
GTGGGGCCATGCAGATGACGGGTGAAGAGACTGAGCAGAAGGGAGAAGTAGCCTGGCGGGTTACTCCATGCCCCGAGAGGCTGCTGGTTCTGTTCCCAGTTAGGGCACGTACCTAGGTTGCGGGTTTGATCCCGGTTGGGGCGCTTATAGGAGGCCATGGATTCCTTCCCCTCTCTCAGAAACAAAAACAAAAGGGAGAAATAAGGAGGGGACCGG
>NW_005221287.1:0-216 GCF_000412655.1 Myotis brandtii
CCAAGGAAACTGTGAAATTGTGACTTCAAGAAATTAAGTAATATTTTGAAAATGTCATTTAATTAGTATATGATGAAGCTGGGTCTTGAACTCAAGATTTTTCATTCCAACAACAATGTCATCTTTTAAGAAAAATGCTTCCCAATATGATACCACATACATTTTCAAAACTCCTATGCAGAATGACATTAAATTCATGTTTATTTGTTAATCAGA
>NW_005221288.1:0-216 GCF_000412655.1 Myotis brandtii
AGCAAAGATCTACATTTTTTTAAATTGCAGTTCAAAAATATTTTTTAATGTAGGAGAAAGATTCTTAAAATCAATTTTTATGCAGAGCTGCAATATAAAAAATCAGTGTGTTCTGGTCAGGGGACTTGGGCCCCCTTTCCTTAGCCCTCTTATTTTTTATAGCTCACTTTATAGTCATATCTAAAATTTATAAACCCCTGATTTAGATTAAAAATC
>NW_005221289.1:0-216 GCF_000412655.1 Myotis brandtii
TGTATAGGTGAACCTATCCCAAATGAGACTTCACACAAGCAGGCTGTGTCTTCCTGAAGTAATTATGTCCATGAATCTGAAAAGCTACAGTATGAGGACTGCATGATAATTTTACCATGGAACACCATTGTCCTAGTAGAGCACTGAGGAAGATCTTAGGGAGAAAGATGATCCTCCCTTGAAATCTTGAAGAACCACTGGACAATGATCTGCACT
>NW_005221290.1:0-216 GCF_000412655.1 Myotis brandtii
AGGATGATAAAATGGTGATCTCAGTCTCAAAAACACTAGTCTTCACACATTCAGAGGCCCTGGGAATGAGTAAGAAATCTCACTCTTACCTCTGATCATCATGGAAAATCCCCTGGATAGTATCAGCCTGGGGCTGACGATCTTTGAGTTTCTGTAGATTATGGATAGATTTTCCTACAGCCACTTCTTATATTTGGGACTATTTGACATGTTGGA
>NW_005221291.1:0-216 GCF_000412655.1 Myotis brandtii
GGGACTGGGTGAAAAGGTGAATGGATTAAGAAAAAAAAACCCACAAAAAACCCTCATAGACACATGCCGGGGCTGACCAGCAGACCCAGAGCGGCAGCTGAATGGATTACTCCGACTCAATGCTGTGAAAGAGAGGGCTAAGGGACTGCCTGGGTAAAGGAACCAGACAGCCTCAATTACCTGCCTTGTTAGGCTTTTATTGTAGCAGCAGTTTGA
>NW_005221292.1:0-216 GCF_000412655.1 Myotis brandtii
CCTGATCCAAGTCTGCAGCCACAGGATCCCAGGAGACGCGTGTGAGGAGTACCAGGTGGAGGGCGCGCCCATGAGACGCTGGGAGATGATGCTGGTGTCCAGCTGAGGCGTGTTTGACCAGCTCCCGTGCCAGCATGTTTGATACTTTTAACAAATATTCCGAGTACCTGCCCTGCACCGCACTGCTCCAGGCAGTGGGTCGCAGCAGAGAACCAT
>NW_005221293.1:0-216 GCF_000412655.1 Myotis brandtii
AGAGAAACATAGTATTCAAGGTAAAAATAGCCTTTTTAAAAAAATTTTAAATGTTTGCTAGAAACTATGCATTCAAGGTAGTTAAAAGAAGTTATGAACAAGAAATAAGGGGGAAAAATGAGGGAAATGATCCCTGCTTGCTGATAGATGTGGAGGATGATAGTGTAAATGTAACATTCAGAGAATTGGGTTCTTGGGATTCCTAAAGAAACCCAG
>NW_005221294.1:0-216 GCF_000412655.1 Myotis brandtii
CCCCTGTGGCTGCCCCTCTCACACTGAAATCTAATTACCACCACTCCCTTCTCCTGGTGCAAACGCCTTCCAGCCCCAGGGCTGCCTCGCGGTCTCTGGGATTTCCGTGGGTTTCCCGTGTCCGTGTGAATTCCCACGCGTGTATTAAACTTCCATGTCCTCCTGGGAGTCCGTTTCTGTTCACTTGACTGCTAGTCCAGCCAGAAGAGCTGAGAC
>NW_005221295.1:0-216 GCF_000412655.1 Myotis brandtii
GCAAATTCTTGCCTGTGCTGCAAAAATCCCTCGCTACTCTGGTAGCTGATGTCTGAAATGGCCTCTGTGAATAGCCACGTCTCAGTAAATGAGGGTGCCTGAGACGGGAAGCCAGACTGTGCGGGCTGGACACCCAGATCTGCCTTTGAATAGTTCTGCAACTGGAAGAGTCATGCGACCCAGAGGTCAGCAAAATGTTTTCTGTAAAAAGCCAGA
>NW_005221296.1:0-216 GCF_000412655.1 Myotis brandtii
ACTAGAGGTCTGGTGCATGAATTCATGCATGGGTGGCGTCCCTCTGCCTGGCCGGTAATTGAGGCCAATCAAGGTTGTCTCACCCAGTCCTGATCAGGGCTGATCGAGGCTGATTGGGGCCAGTGGCCAGGGAGGAACTGCAGGAGGGGCCACAGGAAGGCTCCAGGGTGTGTCCAGCTCCATCTCGCCCAGTCCTGATTGGCCGGACCCCAGCAG
>NW_005221297.1:0-216 GCF_000412655.1 Myotis brandtii
CCGACACTCTATCCACTGAGCCAAACCGGTTCTGGCACTTTAGGTTAGCTTTATTACAGCACCCCTTTTTCCTTCACAATCATCATATATATAATTATTTATTGCTGAAAGTATTACATATGCCTCCCCTTTTTCCACCCATTGACCCCTTCTAACCTGCCCCACCACCCTTATCAGGGCTTCACCACCCTATTGTCTGTGTCCATGGGCCATGCA
>NW_005221298.1:0-216 GCF_000412655.1 Myotis brandtii
ATGTGTACCTCATACATTTCCTCATTTGATTTTTTTTTCTTATAGATTTAAATAACTCAACCAACAAGTAGATTTTGATATATTGTGCAAGTTTATCTTATATCTGTGCAAAGAGACATTGGTTTGGGGACTTGGTTTGCTTATGTACTTATCCCCACCCACATGAGACCCTGCTTCTGCACAACTTTTCCTTAAAAAGTCATTGCTATAAATGGA
>NW_005221299.1:0-216 GCF_000412655.1 Myotis brandtii
GGGGGCTGGGGCTGGGGCTGAGGCGGCAGGAGCAGGCCTGCCTTGGAGCTTCCCCAGGGCCTGATGCAGATGACAATTCCCCCCACCCCTTGGATGCTGGAGAGGGTCCAGTCTGGCAAGAACCAGAGAGGGCTGTTCGCACACGTGTCTGCTCTGGGGTGATTGGCAGGCGGTCATGGAGCCCGTGGAGCCTGTTGGGGTGCTTGGCCCCAGCCT
>NW_005221300.1:0-216 GCF_000412655.1 Myotis brandtii
TCCCTCCCTACTCACCCTCCTCACGGGACCATCCCTCTCCCGGGGCTTTCCCGGGCTTCACACCCCAGCCCCAACCCTGCGACCCCCCAGCACACTGACCACTAAGAACCGCCATGACTGTCCCCAGAAGGCCAGACCCGGGGACAGTCCTTCCCGTAGCTCCTTCCCAGGCCGCCATCTCCTCCTCTTGGCCAGGCTTCCCTCCCCCACAGGCGC
>NW_005221301.1:0-216 GCF_000412655.1 Myotis brandtii
GCTGACATGCCCAGCTCAAAAGGTTCACCATCACTGTTCTAGGTAGATGTTCAACCACTGAGCCATTGGCTGGGCGTGAAGATGATTTCTTAAGTAATGCTCCTGGGGGCAATATACTCAAAGCCAGGATAAACGTTAAGCCCTAACTGGTTTGGCTCAGTGGATAGCACACGGGCCTTCGGATTGAAGGGTCCCAGGTTTGATTCAGGTCAAGGG
>NW_005221302.1:0-216 GCF_000412655.1 Myotis brandtii
TTTTTTTTTTCTGAGTATTCTGTTGTGCCAGCCATTGTGAGAGGCATGTATGCTCTTATTTAACCCTCACCATGATCTTCAATGGTAGTATTCAGTAGGAGTTGCTCTGTTGATGAGGAAAATAAAACAGAAGAGATCAAGTGGCTTCCCCAAGCTCCAGTATGTGACAGGGCCATGATTCTGAGCTCTGACTCAAGTCCAGCCCTGCTTCCTTTA
>NW_005221303.1:0-216 GCF_000412655.1 Myotis brandtii
CGGGAACCTCTTAGATAAACTAAAGGCCGAGCTGACGATTTTCTGGCCTCTTCTACCCCAAGCTGCTGTCGGGAGACCCCTGAGTGGAGAAAGGCCAGCGGCAACGGGGGTGACCGCTGGGGTCTCCGAGCCGCCCCAGGGGCCATCCCCTGCTCCTCAGGAGGTGAAGACATGGTGGGTCTGACCAAGTGGTGCAACGTGAAAAATGAGGTTGTG
>NW_005221304.1:0-216 GCF_000412655.1 Myotis brandtii
TTTTACAGAAGCTATCATTCCGTTTTGCAGGTAAAACGGAGGCTTGAACAGGAGAAGGAACTTGTCCCTGGCCATTCAATTAAGTGCAAATTGGGATTCTAACCTGAATAACCTATCAGACTACAAGAGGAGGATAGACTACAGAGAGCTTTTCTTCTCTGACACTCCGTGCAGGACGGACACACCTGCTTACAGACAGTCCCTGAGGGCTTTCCT
>NW_005221305.1:0-216 GCF_000412655.1 Myotis brandtii
TTTCATAACCTTTTATACCCTCTATGTCCTCTACCACCTCCATCCATTCCCTTACACCCCATAATTACACTTAAATTTTTTAAATCATAAATAATAAGAATAAAATAAAAATTCCGATTTCTACCTACATTTTAAAATTAATATATATCACAAGGATAATTAGTTTAAGAAATGTTAAAATTTCACTGAAAAATATGAATAATATATTAAGTAAAA
>NW_005221306.1:0-216 GCF_000412655.1 Myotis brandtii
GAAGACTCAAAGCTAGGGAGTAGGGTATTCAGCAGCTTGAGTCTTTTTCATTTTCATTACCCAAGGGATTGTAATGTCAGTCCAGAGATCTGGTCTAGAGTAACATCTGGGGCTTCAGGGCTTACTGATTCTATTAGCTGTTCTAAAACCTGTTGGCTTTCTTAAAGGAAGGGAGAGGGAGTCTATACAGGTTTCTTCATTTCTGGCTTCAGAGCA
>NW_005221307.1:0-216 GCF_000412655.1 Myotis brandtii
TACCAGCTCTTTGTCATTTTGGTGGCTAAGAGGAGCCAGAAGCTGAGAGGGGAAGTCACTGTGTAAGGTACACATCTCAGAGGTGGATCAGAAATTTGAAACCAGATCTGTTTAGCTCCATGTCTGGGGATCTTTACCACAGCCTCCAAGGCACCTTCTCCTTTCCCTGGCTTTGCCCTTCCATGGCCCAGGAGCTCTGAGTTCCCACAATCTCAG
>NW_005221308.1:0-216 GCF_000412655.1 Myotis brandtii
AGACAGAGAGAAACACTGATGTGAAAGAAACACATCGGTTGGTTGCCTCCTGCATGCCATGACCAGGGCCCCGGCTGGAGAGGAGCCTGCAACCTAGGTATGTGCCCTTGACTCGAACTGAACCCTAGACCCTTCAGTCTGCAGGCTGACTCTCTATCCACAGAGCCAAACCATCCGGTGCTCTCATACTCTTTTAATCCAGATATTCCTTTTATT
>NW_005221309.1:0-216 GCF_000412655.1 Myotis brandtii
TCCATTCTCAATGAGCAGCTTTCAATTCATTCTTAAGGAAATGGTTTACTATACTGAGTTTGAATCAGCTTGTGGCATTCTGGACACAGTGAGGTTTGCTTATTGACTGTAGCAGGTAATGCAACTACTGCATTAAAACAATCGATAATCACCTCATCATGGCCTTTAGCCCTTTCAAAGTATTCATAATAAAAGGTATATATGTGTATAGGTAGC
>NW_005221310.1:0-216 GCF_000412655.1 Myotis brandtii
GTCCCGCCTGCCCACAGCACATGGTCCAGGTCCTGGCAACTGGGGCGTGTTAAGGAGGAGACACGGCTGCAGGGACGGGTTTCCTAAATCGAGATTCGTTCTGTGGGAGCGAGCAGGGGGGAGCGAGCGGGCACCGGGCCAGGGGAGGTGGGAGGGCTGCCTGCGGCCCCGGCCTCTCCGTGCATTTTGGGTGGGAGCCAGTTCCTTTCTGGCAAG
>NW_005221311.1:0-216 GCF_000412655.1 Myotis brandtii
TCCTACCAGGAGAGGACGGTCTTTGCTTTCTGCTTCCGTGCTAGGACCCCATGTTTTTAGACCTTATTTTTATGAATTTCACGGGTATAAAATGCCTCCTCGGGGCTGTTTTCAGTTGCATTTCCCCCACAGCTCACGGAGCTGGGAGTATTTTCCCGTGCTTACCGGCCATTCCGGCCTCCCCTTCTGGGTATTACCTTGTCAATCTTTAAGCCG
>NW_005221312.1:0-216 GCF_000412655.1 Myotis brandtii
GCTCTTTGGCTTGTTTCCTGCTGGGCGGTGGCAAGGAGCAAGCATCTGATCATTTTCACTGAATGAGATCATATGAGGAGGCACAGCTCAGTGCCATGCACATGAGGAAGTGCTTAGGTTTAGTTGAGCACACAGATCCTGAGTGATGAGAACAGGACCATGTGCAGTGAAAATGCTTTCCCTGACCATGTCTTAGCTTGCCCCTGTGTGTCCATG
>NW_005221313.1:0-216 GCF_000412655.1 Myotis brandtii
GCCTCCCAATATTTAAGAGGTGGCATGGAGAGAAAAAATATATATTTTTTACAAAGTTCTTGACCTTCCAGCCAGAGAGGTAGGAAGAGAATTGTCAGGGACTGCCATTAGGACACCACAAAGGAAAGAGACTGCCAGCGAGGGATTTTTCAACAGTTAAGTAACAGAGAGGAAGCCCTGGGAGTGTTCACTGGCTTGAGCAGAGCAGGTTCAGGG
>NW_005221314.1:0-216 GCF_000412655.1 Myotis brandtii
CAATCAGGGCCAGCAGCTACTGCTCGCATCCTGAGGGTGCCAAGTGATCAGGGGCTGGCGCCAGGCGCTGGCAGCGGGTGCGAGTGCCGGGCAGGACCAAAGCACGTGGGAGCAAAGTATTTTCAGTAACCACCAGAGGCTTGCAACCAGCACCACACCGCTCACCTGCTCCACCCCAGTCACCTGCTCCATCTCACCACAGCCAATGCCCACCAT
>NW_005221315.1:0-216 GCF_000412655.1 Myotis brandtii
AAAAAAATTAAAAACTGAAGTAAAATAAAATGAAATAAATTCTAAAAATAAACATAAAAAATAAAATCACTTCCTCAATAATTAAAAATATAATTACTGCATGATCCAGCAATTCCACTTTTGAGTATATATCCCAAGGAATGAAAACAAAATACTGAAGACTAGAGTCCTGGTGCACAAAATTCATGCACGGGGGGAGGTAGGTCCCTCAGCAAT
>NW_005221316.1:0-216 GCF_000412655.1 Myotis brandtii
CCTCACCAGATGCACCTTCCTGGAGACAGTGCTGGTGTGAAGTGTTTCTCACACTCCTAGAGTTTGGGGCAGAACTTGGCACATGTAGGTGCTCAGCAAATTAAATGTTTGTTTCAACAATGAAAAGTAACATGTGTGAAGATCTCAAAGGAGCGCCTATGACGAGAGTCACAATTTCTTGCTGGAGGTCAGTGTCCCTCAGATGTCACTCTTTAC
>NW_005221317.1:0-216 GCF_000412655.1 Myotis brandtii
ATATTAGGCCTCAATTGTTTCAGGTTTTTGTAACCTTAATTAACCATTATTTCTCAACAGAATCATAAAAACTCAGAACTCTAAGGAAAGAACCTCTGACTCAGTCCCTCTAGCAGAGTAAATGTGAGGCCCAGAGAGTAACTCTCTCACTCTATGTATCCTATGGTCTTGTCAGAGGAAATGCATGATGCTTAATTTGAAGGTTTCTGTCTTCTC
>NW_005221318.1:0-216 GCF_000412655.1 Myotis brandtii
CTACATCTGAAGTCAACCTGTTTAAAAATCACAGATTCTTTTTTCAAAATCCCTGATTTTTTTTTTATCCCTATGATGCAGAGATTTAGTGATAGTACTCTTCCAGAGCAACAACTCAGCTTTGTTTCTAAAACAGCCTTTTTCCTAATGCAGGAAATTAAAAACACAAACACCCCACGCTAGTCAATCAGGAAAGCAGCATTGTGAATGTTAGGG
>NW_005221319.1:0-216 GCF_000412655.1 Myotis brandtii
AAGTTGGAACTTGAAATGTCTGGAGTTATCTGTTCATATGGCTTTTATAAACAGACATCTGATCTAATAAAAAATAATCTTTTCTGTGGTCATGACAATAAATACAACTGTTAGTCTTATCATTGCCATGTAGATTGTTTGTCTTGATTTAAAAACATAGAAGCAAAGAACAAACTGATGGTTGCCAGAGGGAAGAAGGGGAGGGATGGATAAAAA
>NW_005221320.1:0-216 GCF_000412655.1 Myotis brandtii
ATATCGTCAGTAAACTAAGGGACACAATCAGAACACACTGGAGGTCATGTGACCTAGTTATTTCAAAAAATAAATTGTAAAAGGAAAAAAAAGGTAAAATAAAAATCTATTGATTAAGGAGACAAACAACATACAATCCAATTATAACACGTGGACTTTATTTGGATCCATAGGCAAAAAAACAACTAAAAAATGCATGATGTTATGAGACATTAA
>NW_005221321.1:0-216 GCF_000412655.1 Myotis brandtii
CTCCTGGGGTACGAGGCACCACACGCAGGTCCTCACGCCCCTTCCCTCTGGGGTCCCCGGGATCCGCCCTCGGGAAAGCAGAGAGAGCCCCGCCCCCGCGGGCCCTGTCCAGGCGTCTGGGTCCGTGGGTCCGTCCAGGTGTGTCCAGCCCCAGGGGCCCAGCACGCGGCCCTCGGTGCCTCTCTCGTCCCCAGGGAAGCTGTCCTTGGAGGAAGG
>NW_005221322.1:0-216 GCF_000412655.1 Myotis brandtii
ACTCATAGTAAAAACAATATATGTATGAGCTAATAACATATGAATATAAGGTAAGAATTCCTAGCAATGGAATTTTTCAAGTTAATGGTTATATCAATATTAAGGCTTTAAATACTCAAAGCAAAATTGGAACATATTTTTAAGGTTTTGAACCTTAAAATTATAATAAGGAATTTTCTAAGAAGAACCAATTCTACTCTATGGAGTAGATTATGC
>NW_005221323.1:0-216 GCF_000412655.1 Myotis brandtii
GTCTGTTTTGCCATAAGCCTGTTACTTTTACTGTGCAGTTTTGCAGAAGGTGACATTTTCAGGATGCATAAATGTCATTAGAGGAGAAGTGCCTGCACAGAAATAAGGGATGCCTTGGAGCTGGATATGACAAGTGCCACAAAAAAAGGGTTCTGGGGTCCAGGGACATGGATGAAAATTTTTCCTATATGATAGTATGTCTAAGACTCACATAAA
>NW_005221324.1:0-216 GCF_000412655.1 Myotis brandtii
AAATACATGCGAACCATGCCACCCTCAGGTAGCGACATTATGAACTAAAAGATGTGCACTCTTAAAATGTGAAATGAGTTTTAGTAAATAGGAAAGAGAAAAACACTCCTATCTGTGCATACTAAAAAATACTAAAAGTATCCGGAGCACAACCATGTTCTTTTCTAAATTCCTCTAACTTGCGCTCTGATTCAGAATGTCTCCGCTTTGGTACTG
>NW_005221325.1:0-216 GCF_000412655.1 Myotis brandtii
GGGACACAAACTGTGACCCTCCTCCTGGCTGTCGCCTGGTCCGAAAGACAAGGCAGGGCTTGAGTGAGTGTGTTCATCTACGTCTCTCTCTACCTCTGCTCTCTCCCCGGGGAGAGCCGTCAGTCACCTGGTGACCTTCATTGAGCACCTGTTTTGTGCTAGACCCTGGGGCATGAAGATGAAGAGGACACTGTCCCTGGCCTCAAGGGGCTCCCA
>NW_005221326.1:0-216 GCF_000412655.1 Myotis brandtii
CAAGAACAGGGCTGTTTAGAATGTGGAGTTTCCAGGGGTTTCAGAGCATCCTCATTCCTCTTCTCTGGTTTTATCTGGGCTCTCTGCGCGGCCCGCCAGGCTTTCCCTGGGCTGCCCTGGGAGTCCGCCCCCTCCTTGGCCCCGCCGACTTTATTGCAACATGAGGGCAGTAGAAATAGTCACCAACCTCAACAGGATGTCGTGGCAATTAACAAA
>NW_005221327.1:0-216 GCF_000412655.1 Myotis brandtii
AGTTTTCTATTGCTGCTGTAACAAATTGCCGCAAGCAAGTGCAATGCGTTAGATGATGTGGTGGAACAAACACAGGATTTGGATGGAGCAAGCCTGATTCGGTGTCAAATCCTGGTTCTTATCATGCAGCAGGCTCACTGACGCTGGACTGTTTTCTTTGGCTAATAAATATAAAGTCTCCTTTTATTCTGTTCATTCATTAAACACATATTCAGC
>NW_005221328.1:0-216 GCF_000412655.1 Myotis brandtii
AGGAACTATTTATTACCTTATTTCTGTAAACCCAGCGTCTGTGGCACAGTGCCAAACTGATCATCAGGTACTACCCCATGCTTACTGACTTCAGAGAGAACGGAGGATGGAGCGTTCATGACTAAGACAGGATTTGGCCTCCTATATCATGAATGTTCACAAAATAAGGGGCAAGTGTTGAAGTTAGCTGGTGCACTCACAGAGCAGAGGGCAGGC
>NW_005221329.1:0-216 GCF_000412655.1 Myotis brandtii
CATCGATCCTGAGTCACAGTGTGCTGTCTTGGGTTAGAGTGGAAACCCAGAGCCTCTGGTAGAGGAACACCTTCAGAAAGACATCAAATAGAGGCTAAAAATAGGGCCTGAATCCTTCTGTTGTTTAAAATGTTTATGAAGTGCTGAAAGAAAGGAAAAAAACAAGAAGGAAAGGAGAGAGGGAAGGAGGGAGAAAGGACAGGGGGAGAGAAAGAA
>NW_005221330.1:0-216 GCF_000412655.1 Myotis brandtii
CAGTTCTGAGCATCTTAAGCTGAGGAAGAGGCCCTAGTGTTTTCACTAAAATGGCCCAAATGATATGGTGGGGCAATGGGTTTGGCTATTTAGCTTTTGGATTTTGCTTTCTAGCCTTCTAACAGACTCCTCCGGGGGCGCCAAATCATTTTTTAGTATACACCTTTTTTTCTGATTAAAATACTCCAAGTGGGCTCTATATTTCCAACAAGGAGC
>NW_005221331.1:0-216 GCF_000412655.1 Myotis brandtii
CTCACCCGAGTGCCCTTCACCCGAGTGAACTGTGCTGTGAGTAGCTCTGCTCCCTCTGCCCAGCTCCGAGATACTTCACCCGTTTCAGGAACCGAATCCCGACACCCACCTTCACTGGGTGCCGGTTTTCCTGGGACCGACATAAAACCTCTCGTCTGAGCAAAACCATCAGATTAATGTTGCAGAACATAGAGTCTGCACACAGAGCTGCAGAAG
>NW_005221332.1:0-216 GCF_000412655.1 Myotis brandtii
AATCATTATGTTGTATATCTGAAACTAATACAATGTTGTATGTCAATTTTATTTCAATAAAAAAGTCTTAAAGATGTGGACTTAAGAAGTACTAAAAAGAATAACAATAAAGGAGAAAGATAAGCCTGTGAAGTTATAAACATTTCACACCTACAAATATAATACAGCATACCCAAATGAAAGACTTCATTTCCATTTGTGTGTGTGTATATATAT
>NW_005221333.1:0-216 GCF_000412655.1 Myotis brandtii
GGATTATTCTATCCACTTCCTAGCTGAGGGGAGTGAGGCAAAGCAACTTGGCCGAGTGCCGGAGCTGGTAAGCTCAGCCTCACCGTGCTCGCCGTGAGCTGGATACTAGGGCCAGTGTCTCTGGTGAGTGTCCCCACCCAGGCCCCCCTGAGAGGCCCAAGGCACAGAGAGGTGAACACGCCCAGCATCACACAGCAATTGCGGGCAAAGGCTCCC
>NW_005221334.1:0-216 GCF_000412655.1 Myotis brandtii
GTCTGCTCGGGGGGTTTTCTGACTTCGCCTTGTGCTGGTTGTTTCTGGGTCGAAGGGGACGCCAACGTGCAGATCGCCAGCATCTCGGAGGAATTGGCCAAGAAGACGGAAGACGCTGCCCGCCAGCAGGAGGAGATCACGCACCTGCTGTCTCAGATCGTGGACCTGCAGAAGAAGGCCAAAGCGGTAAGCCGCCGTTCCTCTGGCCGACACCGC
>NW_005221335.1:0-216 GCF_000412655.1 Myotis brandtii
CATTTTTCCTAACACATTTTGCTAAACAATTGATTGTTTCATGCTTGCACTTTGTTATATGTGAGCCCAGGGATGGCGGTTAATATATTACCATCAAGCCCCAGGATGGTTTAATCCTTCCTGGTGTTTTTTTCTCAGCCTTCTGTAGTTTACTCATAAGCATGTTCTTACCAAAACTAAGTTGAATACTTCAGGCACCTTCTGCAGATATTGAGT
>NW_005221336.1:0-216 GCF_000412655.1 Myotis brandtii
AAAAAAAAAAAATCGAGCTTTTTGATATGTTTTACCTGAAAGGGATTTTCAGAAGCTCCATGCATCTGATTTTACAGGTCATTTGTGAGTTCTGGTGTAAGCTCTGCACCGCATCATTGAATAATGGTGTGGTGGCAGCTTATAATTAGTATCTGTCAGGATTTACAGCCTAGGAGGGGTGGAAGGAACTGCCTTGTTAATCCATCCAGACAGTGG
>NW_005221337.1:0-216 GCF_000412655.1 Myotis brandtii
CATGGCTTTCAAGATATGCCCTGGATCATAAAGGGGGCCCTATCAGAGTATCTAGGAGGTTCAGTTTAAAAGATTAAAAGGACCTCTGCTTGTTTGAATGACCTAAGCATCCTCATAGACAAAGGGGCTGGAATTACAGGATAGACTCATATTATTACTAGGTAATATGGAAAGCTACATAGAGGAATTGGAGTTGGAATTTAATTGCTAAAGAAG
>NW_005221338.1:0-216 GCF_000412655.1 Myotis brandtii
ATTAACAAACAGTACACTGTCGAGACTGCGGGTGAGGGAGGAGGTGGGGCCAATGCATGCCCACAGCCTCCTTACAGGTGACGCTAATTATACCACAGACCGAGGGGCTGCCTCGGATGAAGCCTTTTTCCACTCTTGTTATTCTCTTTTAAGTCTCAAAAGAACCGGGGTCAGGATGACAGACAGGAGATTAGGGAGCTGGTCCAGGTGTCTGGT
>NW_005221339.1:0-216 GCF_000412655.1 Myotis brandtii
CGCCGGTGTGTTGTTCAGGAGGGGAAATGGGAAAGCGGGGCGAGCAAAAGGCGGGATTGGGTGGGAAAGCAGGCAGCTCTGGGCAGCCCTGTGCTTGGCTCCGGGTGAAGAGGACGGTGCAGGGCGATGTAACGGAACAAACAAGGGCGGCAGCGGTGAAACCCACAGCAGGCGGAGCCCGCGCCGAGGCCCCGCCTCCTCGGGGGTCGTGGCCCA
>NW_005221340.1:0-216 GCF_000412655.1 Myotis brandtii
GCTAGCCACATGGCTCCTGAGCCGCGAGATGTGCCTCTGGTGTGACATACACAGGGTCCCAGTCATCTCAAGTATCTCAATAGTTTTTACAGCGATGACCTATTGAACTGATATTTGTATGTATTGCTTTAAATCAAATGTATTAATAAAATTAATTTTACCTATTTTTTTATAACTTGTTAAGCGACGTCTAGTGTTTCTGTTGGACGGTACAGC
>NW_005221341.1:0-216 GCF_000412655.1 Myotis brandtii
AAGGTGTTGGAAAATTTGTACAGATACATGCAAAAAATAAAATAAATAAAGAAACTAGACCACCTCTTTACACCATACACAAGATTAGAATCAAATAGATAAAAAAACTTAAATGTTAGACTTGAAACCATAAAAATCCTAGAGGAAAACCGAGGCAGTAAAATCTTAGACATTTCTCGTAACAATATTTTTTCTGATATATCGTCTCAGGCAAGG
>NW_005221342.1:0-216 GCF_000412655.1 Myotis brandtii
GTAGCATTGCAGTGAGGACAGCTACCACCACTACAATCATTTTGTTAACATTTATCGAGCACTTGCTCGGTGCTAGGCAATGTACTAAGAGCTTTACATGGATCATCTCATTTAATCATTGAAATCACCTAATGAAGTAGGTAAAATCATTGCTTTGATTTTATAGATGAAGAAACTGAGGCACAAGAGAGGTGACATAACTTGCCCATGTGACAG
>NW_005221343.1:0-216 GCF_000412655.1 Myotis brandtii
TTATTTAGGTTTTGATTTGCACTTCTTAGCTCTGTAATGGTGTTTTGCTTGCTTAGTTGCTTCTTGTATATTATCTTTTGTGAGTTGTCTTCTAAAATCTTGTGTCGAATTTTTTAAAAACTGGGTTTGCTTTCTTATTGAATTTTAAAGACTTTATAAATTAAAGATCAAGTGTTAAATATATTGGCAAATATTAAAAATATTTTATCTCAGTCT
>NW_005221344.1:0-216 GCF_000412655.1 Myotis brandtii
ACACACACACACACACACACACACACTTTTATTCCCTTCACTTTTTTTCCTTTCAGTATGTACGAACTCTTTTTGGGTGTACATTGTTTAAAAAGGAAGAATATTGCACATGTGTTTTCTGCCATCCATAAAACCAAGCAAGATCTACTTCTGTGGCTTCTTCTATTATTTGGTGTCAGGCTTCAAAGGAGACATCTCCGCCCCTCAGCCTGGGGG
>NW_005221345.1:0-216 GCF_000412655.1 Myotis brandtii
CACAGAGAGACACACACCGTGTGATCTCACTAATATGTAGAATCTGGGAAAGCTGAACTCAGAACCCGAGAGTGGAGTGGTGGTAGCCATGGGCTGGGGTGGGGGGAGGGGAGGAGAAGTTAGTCAAAACTACAAACTTTCCGTTACAAGATGAGTACTTTCTGGGGATCTAATGTACAGCACAGTGACTACAGTTACCAATACTGTATTATATAT
>NW_005221346.1:0-216 GCF_000412655.1 Myotis brandtii
AATATTTAATTGGAACATAGCCGTGTCTATTTAGTTACGTTTTGTGCCTCTGGCTACTTTTGCTGCAACAACCGAGTTGAGTCGTTGCGACATAGACCATATGGACTGCAAAACCAAAAATATTGACTATCTGGCTCTTTACAGGAAAAGTGCTGACCCTGGAAAATCAATAGGGCTCTTTGTTGGGAGGGTCTCTACCTTGGCTTCCTGGAGAAG
>NW_005221347.1:0-216 GCF_000412655.1 Myotis brandtii
CTCCAGAATCTCTCAAAAGAAATCCTCAGAACTGGGTAGCGATCTCTTTTGGAGCATCTACTGAGCTTCTGGTCATCTTCTGAGGAAGCACTTGGGGGAAAATGCTAAAATATGCGCCTCCCCCATAATTATCGAACTCCAGAGCTGGAAGGGACTTCCCAGATCAACTAATCCAACCCCTTTATTTACAGACTAGAGGCCCGATGCACGAAATTC
>NW_005221348.1:0-216 GCF_000412655.1 Myotis brandtii
GTGTGCTCGTGTGAGGCGTGTGCCCATCTACCCGCTGCCCCTCCTCCTCCAAGATCCGCTCTCTGGTCTGTACTACGCCTTCTCCCAAGCCTTGCTTTCCAGGCCTGGATCTTCAGAGAACCCGCTGTATGTCCTTGGGGAAGTCCTTTACCTTGCTGCGCCTCAGTTTACCTGTCTGGAGAGAGGGCTGATCATTTGGGCCCTACCCGCTCCAAA
>NW_005221349.1:0-216 GCF_000412655.1 Myotis brandtii
CGGGGAGCAGGCGGCTCCCCGGTCCCGTCCGTACCTGGCGATGCCGTTCTGGAACTCCTCGGTGGCCTGGTAGTAGATGGTGATGGCCACGCGGGCGTCGGTGTCGAAGGTGAACTCCACGTTGTAGTGGACTTTGGCTCTGCCGGCCTCGGCCCCAGGGGTCTTCACCTCCTCCGCGCACCTACAAGCACCAGGCCTCAGCGTTTGGCGGGCAGC
>NW_005221350.1:0-216 GCF_000412655.1 Myotis brandtii
AAAAAAACATTTTTAAAAAGTGACACCCCTCACTCACCAACACACCAACAGTGTGAGCTTAGGGGCATCACGTGCCCTCCAAGCCTCCCCTGATCTGAAACCTGGGAGGAAGGTCCACCTGGAGGGACATGGCGGAGACGCGGCCGTTTCACGTTAGAAGGCCCAGGAGACAAGGGCGGGAAGCCGCTCCGCAGCCTGCGCCGCCGCCGGGGCTCT
>NW_005221351.1:0-216 GCF_000412655.1 Myotis brandtii
GTGTGTTTGAGCATTCTTTCCTCTGTTTATGTTTTTCTTTTGCCCATATATTTTTTGGAATGTGTTTATATCTTTTGGTCAAATTAGACTCTTGCATTGCTTGTGCTTTGCCAATGAGACAGAGTTTGGTGTTGAGAGAAGGCCTAGGTTCTAATAATTCTAGCTCTATCAGTGTACACATCTTTTAGCTTTTTTGGACTTCAGTTATGTAAAATA
>NW_005221352.1:0-216 GCF_000412655.1 Myotis brandtii
AGTGCTTAGGAATTTATCCAAGATCACATAGCTGTTAGGTAGTGGAGGCAGGAGTCAAACCCAGTCTCCTGGCCCCACAGTGATACTTTGGCCCCTATACTCAGAGAAATGGTTTTCTGAGCTGGATGAAAGACATACAAGAAAATGTCCTTCCTGGGGAGCAAGGCAGCATGCTCCAATGTAGCAGAACTGCCAATCATGTAAAACTGCTTCTCT
>NW_005221353.1:0-216 GCF_000412655.1 Myotis brandtii
CTTCCTCTCTGAAATCAATAAAAAAATAAATTTAAAACCATTAATAATAATAATATTCTAATAAGTAGGCATGGTACCAGGTAGATACGGGATTTATTGGCACGATAAGGTAGTAAGTTATGTAATGTCGCTCCCTGGGCATACAAAAACCTAAAAACTGTATCATAAACATGAGATCAATACATAACACAATTATTGCAAAAAGAAAACGACTAT
>NW_005221354.1:0-216 GCF_000412655.1 Myotis brandtii
TTCCTCAGTGCGGGCCCACCCAGGAAGCTGCCGCTTCTGCCCCAGCCAGAGAAGTGGGTAATCAGGAGCCATCACAGACCTGCCGACTTTAAAGAATGTACCTGATCAAGACATCAGGAAGCCACCACCACCGATCTCTGCTGGCAATTTCCTATCGATACCCACAAGCCCGCGTTACCAGGTACTAGAACACTTCTGCAGAAAAACTCAGTGTCT
>NW_005221355.1:0-216 GCF_000412655.1 Myotis brandtii
AAGCCCGCAACCCGGGCATGTGCCCTGACCGGGAATCTGGAATTGAACCGTCCCTCCTGATTCATATGGTCGATATTCAACCACTGAGCCATGCCGGCCTGGCTAAAATTATAGAGCTCTTAGAAGAAAACAGGAAAAAGCTTCATGACATTAGATTTGTTAATGATTTCTTTTTTTTGTTTTTGTTTTTGTTAATCCTCACCAGAGGATATTTTT
>NW_005221356.1:0-216 GCF_000412655.1 Myotis brandtii
GTGGATAAACAAATTGTAGTGTATCTGTACCGATGAATATGATTTGGTCATAAAAAGGAATGATGGCACAGGTAATCAGTCCCCAAAAGGGTAAGTTTTGTTAGTTTACAGTTTACTTTTCCTGTTAAGTGATGTCAAACTCAAAACTCTAAGCAGTATTTCTAGCCCAGCCTTTGACAGGTTGGGACAACTGGAAATCCATAGGCAAAAAGAATG
>NW_005221357.1:0-216 GCF_000412655.1 Myotis brandtii
ATCAATTTAGAGAAGATGCAGTATATTTAAAATACTTCACCTGAAAAAGATCATTCAATATACTTACAACGAGAAATAGGGCAGTAATCCCAAGGAATGAGAGGATTTCCCGTGTAACACCAGGGACCATGGGCATCATCATCAGGATTCCGACAGTAATTCTTATTCAGCTTGCTAGCATCTGGTTCCCAGAAGATATGCCTGCATAAACAAAAT
>NW_005221358.1:0-216 GCF_000412655.1 Myotis brandtii
TTCCCCTTTTCTTTTTATTCTGGTATTCCAATCATGAGTAGGTTACACATTTTGATATTGTCCCATAGTTCCTGCATATTTTCAATATTTTTCTTTTTATTTCAGTTTGTGAAGTTTCTATTGACTTATCTTTAAGACATTGATTCTTTCTTTGGCCATATTAAGTCTACCGATAGCCTTTCCAAGACTTTCTTCATTTCTGTCACTGTTTGGTTT
>NW_005221359.1:0-216 GCF_000412655.1 Myotis brandtii
GATATAATGAACAAGGAGTTAGGGGTCCTAGGCTTCTGTATTCATTTCTTTATTGTGAAGTTCAGTTATATGCTGGGACAAGATTTTTATTTGGATGTGCAAAATGTGGGGTCTGGGCTAGGTTATTTCTAAGCCCTCACATTCAGGTTCTCTGTTGCTTTGCTTGTGGTTTCTGTAGCTCATAATCATTGCTACCAACGTGTTAACTCAAAGTTA
>NW_005221360.1:0-216 GCF_000412655.1 Myotis brandtii
CCCAATGTCAAATTTTCTAGAACGGATTTCATCTTTCAAGCCTGAATAACATCCCCTTCTTTAATGTTTCAAAAGAATCCTCCGCATATCCCAAACACAGCACCTCTCACTCTAATGTCAATTTGCTCTTCCTTCTGTCCAATATAGTCTGAGCTCCTCAAGGAATATCATATATTTCACAATATCTTTCAGGTTACCTAACATGAATTCATCAAC
>NW_005221361.1:0-216 GCF_000412655.1 Myotis brandtii
TTATTAACCAATGTTACTCCAATAAATTTAATTAAAAAAGAAAATTCATTTCTCATTTTACTCTTTCAACCTCATCAATTTAATTCAGGCCCATTCCTGTTCACCTTTTAGAGACTTGTGCCATACAGTTGCTTAAATAAACCAGCACATAAGTAAATGGTAACTCCATGAAAAGCAGTATGATGCTACCTATCAAAATTGCAAATACATGGGTAT
>NW_005221362.1:0-216 GCF_000412655.1 Myotis brandtii
AGAATATGGTTTTGAGGTAAGCACATTGGATTTTGAATCTCTAATCTGCCACTACAAGACTCTATAAAGCCAATTTCCATCTTGGAAAAAATAATCCTCCTGAAGGGTGTGAAATTAAATGGGCTATTCCTCACAAAGTCCCTAGCACACCACATTTTCACCAGGATGATTCTGTTATATGGAAGTCAGGTCATGCCACTTGTCTGGTCAAAATAG
>NW_005221363.1:0-216 GCF_000412655.1 Myotis brandtii
ATATTATTTCTTATAATCTCTGGATATTGAGGTTATATGTAATTTAATTTTTAATTTGCATATTTTTAAATTTGCATCCAATATAAATTGTATCTGTTATTAAAAATAAAATTAGTTCTGGTGGTGTGGCTTGGTTGGTTGGAGTGTCGCCCAGTACACCAAAGCATAGCTGGTTCGCTTCCTGGTCAGGGCACATACCGAGGTTGTGGGTTTGAT
>NW_005221364.1:0-216 GCF_000412655.1 Myotis brandtii
CAACCTGATCACGACCATGTGAGTAGAGGTTACTTCGGCTGCTTAAGTAACTGTCTCAACTTCCACCATAGCTGCTGTAGTCATCACAGCGACTGCTTTCCACCGTAAAATGATGGTGCCCTCCTGTAGGTGGAGCACCATGTGAGTTACCATACCTGTCATGTGGATCCCTGCAGGAACCACCACTTGAATGATCTGAATAGTCATGATCACAAC
>NW_005221365.1:0-216 GCF_000412655.1 Myotis brandtii
TAGCGTGTTGCTTCACACATTCCCCAGGAAGGTGGAGTCTTCTCCTTCCGGCCAGGAGATTGGAAAGGATGCCGGTCAACATTTTTCTTTGATCTTGTTTATGAGGGCCTGCAAAAGAAGGACCATGTCAGACAGGTCCGGAGCTGACAAGGGGAGAAAGGTATGGCCAGCCATTTTGGAGGCCAATGGAGGGCCCCACTACCTTCTCAGATCTGA
>NW_005221366.1:0-216 GCF_000412655.1 Myotis brandtii
CATGTGGTGAAATGTTCTTCCTTTTCAAGGCTGAATAATATTCCATTGGGTGTATATATCACATATGCCCATTCATTTGTCAGTGGACAATTGGGTGTCTTTGTAAATGCATGTGTTTCTCACATTCAGATTTCCTCTATGGTATCTTCTTCACTAGACCTTGGAGTGTGGAGTTTCCCAAGCCCCCTCCTCATCTCTCCACTTCACACTCCTCTC
>NW_005221367.1:0-216 GCF_000412655.1 Myotis brandtii
TGATTCTAGAGACAGTGTTTCCAGACAGAACCAAGGCCCTCCTCCCAGCATGCCTGGGAGGTCTGCTCTGTTATTATACACGTTTTAGAAACGGAGAGACTGAAACACAGGCGATGAAGCAGGTCAAAGGTCGCACCCTCGCGCACATCCTTCACCAGGAGGTGGTGGATCGCTTGCCCATGAGCAGGGCCCAGGTACACACACTGGGCAGGTTCA
>NW_005221368.1:0-216 GCF_000412655.1 Myotis brandtii
CATATAACCTTAATGACCTCCCTAAGCCCCCTATCTCTGAATACAGACATATTTGGGGTTAGGCCTACAAAAAATTGATTTTGAGGGGACACAATTCAGTCCGTAACAGTCTGCATCTCAAGTTCATTATTTGTTAAGTAAAACCACCCAAAACTGATTATCTTAATGCAACAATATTCAATATTTTTTTATTAAATCTTTATTGTTCAGATTACA
>NW_005221369.1:0-216 GCF_000412655.1 Myotis brandtii
CCCTGGAAGGGTGTTTCAGCTTCAGGGCACCCGGGGTGTCCTGCCCTGGGCTCCCCATCAGGAGGTGACAGGGAAGAGCCTCAGGGGAGAGCCAGACGGCGGAGCTGGCATGTGAACCTGTCTGCGCGCCCAGCTTGTGAGAATCCTGGTTGTTGCCCATGGCTAGTGGGTACATTGGGGCCCCTCAGCTGAAGTTTGGCGTTGAGCCAGGGCCTT
>NW_005221370.1:0-217 GCF_000412655.1 Myotis brandtii
CTGAGGAAAAATTTTGTAAAACTTTTAAGTCACTAGCTGGAAAATAGCATGGTGAAGATGAGACTCTTTAAATAGCTTTCTCGGGGAGTGGGCGTCCACACAGGATCGCCACATGTCTCCCTTCCCTCACCTCCTTGCTTTGGGGGGAAAATTTAGTAATGGTCTGGTATCTACTGTTTTGAAAGAAAAAGATTTTTTAAGATAAAGAATTATTGGC
>NW_005221371.1:0-217 GCF_000412655.1 Myotis brandtii
CTCACCGGGGCAGTCTCGACCTCACCAGGGCCGTCTCCATCTTTCCGGTGGCATCCCGACCTCACTAGGGCCGTCCCAATCTCACCGGGGCCGTATCGTCCTAACCGGGGCTGTCCCGACCTCACCGGGGCCGTCCAAGCCTCACCGGGGAAACACGAAGTTCGGCCCTCTGTCCCCTGTCGGGCGGCTCCCCGCCAGACAAAATCTCCAGGCGTTC
>NW_005221372.1:0-217 GCF_000412655.1 Myotis brandtii
CACCTGCCAGGACTGTGCTCTGAACTTTAAGGAGAGGGAAATGAATGCCACGACGGCCAACATGCGCGCCCCTGCCCGCCACGTCGTGAGGAAGAGCTGGGTCCCCAAGGAGAAGCGCCTGAGGGCGACACCCGCACCACCTTCCTCAGTGACAAGGGCCATCGGGCGCCGGCCATGATGGGCGTGGAGCGCAGCTGTGAAACAGGCAGCCATGAGG
>NW_005221373.1:0-217 GCF_000412655.1 Myotis brandtii
AAGTAGTGACCAGAGGAAACACGAAAAGGATCCTTTTCACTATCATTCTGTTTCTTGATCTAGGTACTGGTTACACAATAAAAAGGATGAGAATGTACCAAGCTATGCCTTTGATATGTGCACATAGGTTATACATATTCAAGAAAAAGTAAACCTTAGGTAATTTAAGCAGATAAATGAAAACTCTAAGAAAGAATCGAAAGGAAATGCTAACAAT
>NW_005221374.1:0-217 GCF_000412655.1 Myotis brandtii
AAGTCACAGACCCAACATGCACAAGAGGTTGAGAGATGGACAGAGGGACATATGTATATAAGGCATCCGGAGCTAGGGACAATGTGGTCATGCACCTTTGGGATCTTGAAAGGGTCATTGGAGGATGATAAGAAGAACAGATGGTTAGTAAATATAAGATTGCCCTGCCATATAGGTGGGTCAAAAAGACATTGTGGCTGATGGTGTCTTATTATGA
>NW_005221375.1:0-217 GCF_000412655.1 Myotis brandtii
AACAGCAGCTCGGCGGGCGGGGCACCCCCCAGCCTGGCCCCGTGAGCAGCGTTTGGCCCCGAGCTCAGTCCACTCCCCAACTGCAGAGGCAGCCCAGGTCCTGTGCCTGCCCTTCAGATGACAGGCACCTTTGGGTGGGAGGGGCCTACAAAGGAGACAGGAGTGTTAAGGGGGGCCCTCGCCAGTTCGGCTCAGTGGATAGAGCGTCAGCCTGCGG
>NW_005221376.1:0-217 GCF_000412655.1 Myotis brandtii
ACAGTTCATTGCATGACAAAGGCTGCCTTCTTGCCAATATAAATATACGATTTGCTAATCTATGATGTGCCAAGACTTGATACAATCAAACTTGCTAAAGTGTGTTAATCTGATGGGTGTAAAATGTTCTTTCATTGCAGTTCTCCCTTGCTTATCTCTAGATCTTGGTAAAGTTGCTCCTTTATTCATATACTTAGTAAAAAGAAATCATTTCCTA
>NW_005221377.1:0-217 GCF_000412655.1 Myotis brandtii
TGGAGAGTGGACCCAGAGAGCCCTGGGCAGCCCCACCACACTGCCTGCTTAGCTAAGAACCATCACACCCAGAGAGGATCCCCAGCTGCTGGAGCCTCCATGAGTGCAACCAAGAGCAAGGAGCCTGGAACAGAGCAGCCTGGCCGCGCCTCCTTCCCTGCATAATTGGAATTTTTTTAAAAAAAGTCACCAAATAGCAAGTACCTGTTAATAAACT
>NW_005221378.1:0-217 GCF_000412655.1 Myotis brandtii
GAAGCAGAGCGAGCCATGGACTACAGGGCGGGCGGGCCGAGGACGGAGTGGGGTACAGGGTACAGACAACTCGCTCCCGGCTGAGTGTCCCACAGGCAGTGCCTGGGCTGGTGTCAGCAAGTGAGCATCAGTTGTCAGTAACAAGGAAGCAGACCGGCTGGGCCTTGGCCTCCACGCTGGTCTGCCTCCGGGTGCTGAGGGCAGGACTCCAGCCGAG
>NW_005221379.1:0-217 GCF_000412655.1 Myotis brandtii
CTTACTCTGGGGATGAGGTGCTACCTGTGACAAGGGAAGCCCTGATTCTGGGAGCAGTCTTATGTTATCTCCTAGTGACCCATGTTCTCCAGCAGCTCCATCAATTATATGAATGATACTTTGATCTCGACATGACACACTTCTTTATATACAGGATGAGGCAAAAGTAGGTTTACAGTTATGAATACAAAAAGCACAGTTTATTCTTGTATTATTA
>NW_005221380.1:0-217 GCF_000412655.1 Myotis brandtii
CTTTAAATGTCCTACCCAGATAACTTCACAGATCTCCTTCCTCCAGGCAATGCTTCATGTTTACAAAATAAACAATATAGAGGCCCTGCACCCTAAAAACTGTTCCAGTATCTTAAAGGATCTCCTTGTGGCCATAAGCCACACTGATGTGATTAGCATTAAAACCATTTCCTTGACTTGTTATCCCAAGAAAATGCTTTTTAAACACAATGTAATA
>NW_005221381.1:0-217 GCF_000412655.1 Myotis brandtii
ATGTGGGGAGTACAGGCCGCCCTCCGACGGGCCCCACCTCCCCTGCCCCATCCCCACTTGCCTGGGGCCGGCACTAGGCAAGTGGCAGAGGCCATCGGCGGCTTGCTGGAGCCCTGGGCCAGCCCTGGGCAAGAGGCAGCTGTCATCGCGTCCCCAACACTGCAAGTCCCAGCACACCCACTGCACACGCAGCCTGCTGATCGGTTGTTACTGTGAT
>NW_005221382.1:0-217 GCF_000412655.1 Myotis brandtii
CAACCCAGGCATGTGCCCTTGGTCAGGAATCAAACTGACAACCTTCAGGTGCACGAGATGACACCCAACCTACTGAGCCACATTGGCCAGTGCCAGAACCACTGCTATTGATGCTTCCAGAAATGGGATACAGCTGCCACTGGCTTCTCAGAATGGAGGCCTTCTTTTTGCCTCATTGGGTCCTGATTAAAAATCTGACAAGAGTGATTCTGATTGG
>NW_005221383.1:0-217 GCF_000412655.1 Myotis brandtii
ACCATAGCATTCTTACAAATAGCAGAAAAGTCACCTTCTTGGCAAATCTGTACCTAGTGGAGCTTCTGAGTTTCTTCCAGGGAAGGCACTGTTCTGATGTCTACACTGAGCGGAACTCCCTCAGAACAAGCTGGAATTTTTAGGGTGCTCAGAACAGACACATCTGAGAGGGATGGTCTACTTATTGGAAAACAACCTCAACATAAAGACACTCATG
>NW_005221384.1:0-217 GCF_000412655.1 Myotis brandtii
TCCAGTAACCAGAGTGCCCCTCTCCATAGATCAGGGGGCTGGGGGCAAAAAGAGGGGGAGAAAGCTGCCCCAGCGGGGAACAAAAAGAGTCAGTGAGGGGAGGAGGGAGCTGATGGGAGCAGAAAGTGGCCCAGGCCCTTTAGAACTTTCCCTGGGAGCTACCTGGGGTCTGTGGCACCATGGCCCAGTATTGACAGGATCCAGTTGTAACTGTCAG
>NW_005221385.1:0-217 GCF_000412655.1 Myotis brandtii
ATGAATAGGTGCATTACACTCCAAAAGAACTGCATGTCTTCTTCTAATTATACAGACATAAAACCAGGGAATACACGTGGAATGGATATTAAGTGTGTGGTATAATTTTGGAGAAGACATAATGTTGGATCATGCCAGATTCATTGAGATAGATCCAGTATGCATGTATTTTAAACTTAATGTTATAACTTGCAGCTTAGACAAGGCTCTAACAGTT
>NW_005221386.1:0-217 GCF_000412655.1 Myotis brandtii
TGACTTTTCTCTGTTTCTTCATTTTAATCTCTTGGCACAGAGAAAATCAGATCCCCCGCTTAAAATTTTATTTATGCCAACATTTACAAATCCTCAAAGCAAAAACGTGGCAACGTGTAGATATCTGGTCATTTTGCATAAAAGATTCCGACAGTTTCCAGTTTAAGCAACATTGCTAAATGCTCAGTTCATATCGCAGGACACAGAACCTGAACAT
>NW_005221387.1:0-217 GCF_000412655.1 Myotis brandtii
GCAGCTTCAGCAGCCTGAGCACACAGGATCTGACATCTTGGGCTGGGAGGGGCCAGCAACCTGGAGACTTCGGGCATGACTCAGTCCAGAGTGCAGATCCCAGCCAAGGCTGAGGTTGTGCAGCTCTGTGGGACGCGTGGCTGGGTTGGGGGTGATGTGTGTTGGTGTGATAGAGAAAACCTGGAAGCCAATTCCAGCATGACAGCAGGGCTGAATC
>NW_005221388.1:0-217 GCF_000412655.1 Myotis brandtii
GATTCCCTTAACTTGCTTCTATTTTTCCACTTTCCCAACTGTCTTGATTGTATATATTTTAAATATCAGTTATATATAATATATATTTTAAACTATAATTGAGCCTTCTCCTCCCCGCTATACCCATCTCCCAATATTGCCAGAACCAACAAAATTATTTGTGGACAGCAAGGGCCATAGCCCAAATTTGGTCATGGATTTACTGCATGACCTTGGA
>NW_005221389.1:0-217 GCF_000412655.1 Myotis brandtii
CTTGAGCTCTGGAATGTCCCCCACACAGTGCAGACCCCCATGGGGCAAACCCTCCAAAATGGAGGGATTTAAAAAATTTTTTAAAATATTTTTCAAAAGAATGGTAAGGTGGAGAGTTTACACAACGCATGTTTGGGCAATGGAATGAACGATCATGTACAGGATAAGGATGGAAGATACGGAAGGTGGTGACTTCCCCACCATCATGCGGTTCGTG
>NW_005221390.1:0-217 GCF_000412655.1 Myotis brandtii
GGCCGCCCTTGCCAAGGTGAACCTAGAGAGTGCTGTGTCAGTGACTTCCAAAGCAGTGTCATTTCTATGCCACCCATTTGCCATCCTCAGGAAATAGACATTCTTCCCAAGGGATATAGAGGAAGAAAAGGAAAAAGAACAAGGAGGTAGGGCATATAAATCAGAACAGGATTTCACAGCGAAAGGAATTGGAGTTTGGGAGGAGTGAAAGAGATCA
>NW_005221391.1:0-217 GCF_000412655.1 Myotis brandtii
TGAGAATGAGCAAGTGGTGACAAGTAAAGACCCTTTGGAAAAATTTTTAAGGATAATGTTATAATAATCAATATTAACAAAAACATAATGCTTGTGATCTCAAAGACTTATGGATGGTTTTTGAAGTATTCATACATACACACCAAGTGCCCATTCCCCCAAAGACTCACACCTGTGAGTATATTTACCTATATATTTAATTATCTTAAATATTTTA
>NW_005221392.1:0-217 GCF_000412655.1 Myotis brandtii
ATCAGAAGAACAGTGTTGGCCTAGTCCTGCAGAGGTTGCCAACTCCGTTCTTTCAGCACTGAGCTCCATGCTAGTTACCAAGGTATGTGGGGATAGCCTTGCCCTCCACACAGTCAAATACAATAGATGAAAAAAGTGGCAAAACAATGAAAACACAAAACTCCCATGTGTTGGTCCACAAAATGTCCTCCAAAATAGAAAAGAGATTAATCAATAA
>NW_005221393.1:0-217 GCF_000412655.1 Myotis brandtii
ACTAGCCCTTGTCTGTTGGTTGGCCGCAGTTTTTCAGTATTTAGAATAATAAAAATGCCATGACAGAGAACTCCATGCACAGAGCTTTTCCTCCTTTTGGGTGGAATCAGGAAGCTCTCCTGATTACGATTAAGGGCCATAAAAATGTCCTCTCCTGCTTTATTGACCATGCTTCTTAGAAATGCATCTCTCTCTTGAAGCAGTGAAACAAGTGTTA
>NW_005221394.1:0-217 GCF_000412655.1 Myotis brandtii
GACTGAGGACTAGTCACTGCTGTTAGAATATTAACCATGTAGCAAAGCCTGGTCAACTTCATAGAACTAAGGAATAACCTTCATTCCTGCTCCCATTCTTACTTTGTCTATTAGTTAATTCAACAAGTCTGGGAATTCTGAGAAAAGAGGCTGAGAGAAAACCACCAGGTTTTTGAAATCCCTGTCCACAGTGTGAGGCTTTTGATAAGTGTTACAT
>NW_005221395.1:0-217 GCF_000412655.1 Myotis brandtii
GCTTCAATATAGACGTGGAGTATTAGGCAACAGAAACGTCAGACATGAGTCTATTGTAATTAGTGAGGTGTAAATGAACTAGAGTAATAAAAAAAGAAAACGAAAGGTAGATATGAGAGAATTTGAGGAAGAATCAACAAAAGTGATGAAAGAAACCATGATATTGTTAGACTTTGTGATAAAAAATGAAATAATTGGATTTTCATGGTATATAATT
>NW_005221396.1:0-217 GCF_000412655.1 Myotis brandtii
CCCTTGGCATTTCTATGATCACAAGTCTTTTTTTTTTCAAATGTACCAATGTGTGGCTTTGAACTCAATAAAAAGAAAGGAACATGACTTGTAATGCAGAGATGAGTAGCCTTGGGTAGCCTATCGGAAAAGTAGACGCATGTGATAATTATTTTCTTAAGGACTAGGCATAGGCATTAGTTCCAAATACTTCCTTTTAATGGATGAACCAATTTAA
>NW_005221397.1:0-217 GCF_000412655.1 Myotis brandtii
GAAAACAGCCGAAGGCAGAAAAGAAGAACTCTGATCAGGAGCAAGAGTTCTGCTGCTGGTCCTCCCTTCTAACCCCTGTGAGCCAGTGGGACAGGAGCGGATATTCACTCCCCCACCGCCACCCCCTCGTGCCTGTGGTCAGCGTTAGGAGCCCAGCTGAGGTCTTGAGTGGCAGGGTGCTGGGCTTGAAAATCTAAGTGAAGCTCCGGACAGGTGT
>NW_005221398.1:0-217 GCF_000412655.1 Myotis brandtii
AGTTCTGACTCTGACTACCTGGAGATAATGAAGATAACACAAGCTAAGGGCTTGGTCCCTCGAGATGCTCCCACTTCAGAAGCCAGTCAAGTAGCGGGTCCCCAGGTTACTCACACTTCTGACCAACGTGGCTACAGATTGGAGGTTCCCACAACCCTTCCCTCCGGTTGGATACTTCAATGTAATGGTTCATAGGACTCATAGAAATACTGATTTG
>NW_005221399.1:0-217 GCF_000412655.1 Myotis brandtii
GGACCCTTTTTTATAAAGTTTTCATCTTGGCTGGTTTTGCTTAAAGCACAGAAATCTGCCTCTTTCTTTTTTAAATGACAACGGAGCATTCCTTCCTACGGAAGAACCGTGATTCATTTTCCCAACCCCCTGTGATGAACACTTACGTTGTTTATGGTTTTCAGCTTTACAAATAATGTTACATCCAACATTCGTGCACAAAGCGCTTATCCAACAG
>NW_005221400.1:0-217 GCF_000412655.1 Myotis brandtii
ATTGGCTCACAGAATTATGGAGGCTGATAAATCCTATAGTCTGTCTGCAAACTGGAGGCTCACGAAAGCAATGGTGTAGTTCTAGTCCAAACCCGAAGGCCTGAGAACCAGAGGAGCCATAATAGTCCCAGTCCAACGCTGCAGGCCTGAATACTTAAGGGCCAATGGTCTAAGTCCTCGTCAAAGTCCAAAGGTCAGAGGACCTAGAGCATTTATG
>NW_005221401.1:0-217 GCF_000412655.1 Myotis brandtii
TCTAATATTGAAAACAATAGATGGGGTGGGGCTTAAATAGGAGGGGGCTAGAAAAAAAAACAAAAAAAGATGAAAACATATGGATAGCCAGGAAAGGATATCTTTACCTCTCTCTATTAATAAGTTTTTATTAAATAAATCCCACGTTGAAATCTAACAGGAAACAACTTAAAGTTCAAAATAACATCATAGATCAAAGGCTTTCTAATATTTTAGA
>NW_005221402.1:0-217 GCF_000412655.1 Myotis brandtii
GGACTGAGTGATAAACGCCCGAGCTCGGCCTTGCTGCGGGGTCATCACTGGGTCATGAAACGATAGAAGTTCCAGCTGGGAAGAACTCAGTCTTGCGTGTCCACCGCCCCTCTCACAGAGGGAGAGACCGAGGCCAGGGGAGGTGACCTTCCCTGGTCACGCAGCGAAGGTCCAGGCAGCGGTGGAAGTCTGGCACCCCAGTCCTGGATGCCCCTCC
>NW_005221403.1:0-217 GCF_000412655.1 Myotis brandtii
GAGAAGTATGGAAGGTTTTGCCAACCATGTTGAGACTGTGAGTGCAGTCTGAAGACCTGTGCTGCAGAGGGCGGATGGAGAGACATAAGGAAGCTGGGGCTTTGGTGGCCTCAATGAAGTACAATATTAAGCTTGTCCCAAACAACAACAACAAGAAGATTTTTACCTCTGTACTTTTCATGTGTATAATCCAATAAATTCTCTGTATTTTTAAAAA
>NW_005221404.1:0-217 GCF_000412655.1 Myotis brandtii
GGGGAGGGCTGGCCAGGGGGAGGGGCCATGGGCGGTTGGCTGATTGGGGTGGGGGTACTGATCCTGGGCCGGTCCAGCCAGAGGGAAGGGCTGTGGGAGGTTGGGGAGGGGGGCAATTGGGGCCCTGATCAGGCCAGTTGGCCACCATCATAGTGACTGGGCATTCCGGTCATTCCGGTTGTTCCACCATTCCAGTCGCTTGGCTTTTATATATATA
>NW_005221405.1:0-217 GCF_000412655.1 Myotis brandtii
CCCCGGGTCTGAGTCAGCAGCGAGACAGGTGGGCCAGAGCCAGGGGGCTGCTGTGGACACGGGCAGGTGGCAGCTGAGTGCCAGGTGCAGGAGTCATCAGGGCAGAGGCAGGCTCCTAGCTAAGGGGTGGGAGCCTGGTGCAGAGCCTTGGCCTCTTGGGGACAAGAAAGCTGTGACACAGGTCCACTCCCGCCCCTGCCCAGCCTGCCCGCCTGGC
>NW_005221406.1:0-217 GCF_000412655.1 Myotis brandtii
CTCTATCCACTGAGTCAAACCGGTTTCGGCAAGGAGTCCTTTTTGACAGGCATTTTCCTTCTCAGGGTCAACAAATAGAAAGACATGTGTAGATTAAAAGTAAGTGGATAGAGAAAGATCTACATGGCTCACACAAGTCAAAATAAGGCAGGAGTAGCCATATTAATTTCAGATGGAACAGACTTCAGAGCAAAACAAGTGACCAGGGTTAAAGAAG
>NW_005221407.1:0-217 GCF_000412655.1 Myotis brandtii
TTGGTGGAATGGGTTTTAATTTACTAACTCATATATTTCTTGAGGAAAGTGCTAAGCAATGAGTTGGCCAATATGAGCAATACAAGAGAATAAGAAAACATCTGTCTGGGTGTAAGGTTAATAAAACTGGATATTTAGTCCAGTTAGTTGAAATGATTGTCCAACAGCATATTGTAAAATTTTTTGGCCAAAATGAACTGATACAGCCAATATGTAC
>NW_005221408.1:0-217 GCF_000412655.1 Myotis brandtii
CCCCCACATGAATTTCATGCATCGGGCCTCTAGTTTGTATATATTTTTGAAAAACTGTCTCTACATCCTTATCCTATTTAATAACTGTATTTTTTTATCCTTATTTTTTTATTTTTATTTTTCATTAATTAAATCTTTATTGTTCGGACTTTTACATTTGTTCCTTTTTTCCCCCCACAAAGCTCCCCTCCACCCAGTTCCCACCCCACCCTCCTCC
>NW_005221409.1:0-217 GCF_000412655.1 Myotis brandtii
TGCTCTACTTGAGGCATCAGCACCTCAAGAGGAGGTGATGATTAAGTGCAAAGGACATGCCCTCTGTTCACATGGAACCCTGACCCTCCTTTCAATACCTGTGCTAACCTGCTGGCCTTCATCGAGAAGATGGTTGTGGACTTATCTGGGACTTAAATCACAAAAGTCGCTTTCAACACCGTGTTGAAGACAATAATTACAGGCACAGCCCTTGAGT
>NW_005221410.1:0-217 GCF_000412655.1 Myotis brandtii
TGCTCTACTTGAGGCATCAGCACCTCAAGAGGAGGTGCTGATTAAGTGCAAAGGACATGCCCACTGTTCACATGGAACCCTGACCCTCCTTTTAATACTTGTGCTAACCTACTGGCCTTCATCGAGAAAACGGTTGTGGACTTATGTGGGACTTAAATCACAAAAGTCGCTTTCAACACTGTGTTGAAGACAATAATTACAGGCACAGCCCTTGAGT
>NW_005221411.1:0-217 GCF_000412655.1 Myotis brandtii
ACTTCGTGTGTAATTGGAAGCACGGATGGGCTGTTAATAACAGTGGTTAGCGTCCATGGCAGAAGAAGAGAGATGACCTCCTTGGTGTTTAGCATCTCAGCAGAAGGGGAGCAGGGCCGCGAGGGGCCCGGGAAGTGGGCAGGCTCAGCGCACCTGGATTTATGTCCATCATTATCCTCAAACTATATTTCCTGACATAAAAACAAGCAAGTCCCTC
>NW_005221412.1:0-217 GCF_000412655.1 Myotis brandtii
GCTACACCAACCGGGATGATATTCTAGAGCAGGAGCAGTCCAACCTCAGCCTGAAATTCATATCCAACCCCTCTCTTCATGTGTTATTATATCTGTGAAACAAGAATACTTTTTTTACAATATGTTTTTATTTTATTTTATTGATATCAGCGAGAGGAATAAAGTGGGAGAGAGGGATGAAAACATCCATGATGAGAGAGAATCATTGATGGGCTGC
>NW_005221413.1:0-217 GCF_000412655.1 Myotis brandtii
GTCACCCCTTGACTGCTCAATGCATTCTCACCCTTCCACCCCTTTCCATGAATCGCAGCTGCAGCCTCCTGCTCCCGCCCAATAGGATTACCCTCCTGTGAATGTAACATCCTGATTCCTTCCCAGAGAAGGAAGACACTAAGTCCCACCCACCACTTTCTTTAGCTCTGGGTGATGAGAATTCTTCCTCCAGTTTCATATCGGTCTCACCTGGATA
>NW_005221414.1:0-217 GCF_000412655.1 Myotis brandtii
TGAGTAACAATGAATTTTATCTGTATGTATCAGGTGGGAAACAAAAGACCCAAAATATAGGTGTCGCCAATGGATGGCCAACTTGATTCTGTATGAATATTGAATACTTTAAGGGCATTGAGTGACTCAAGTATATTTAGTAGATTGCTTTGTCTTTAGATTGTTTTTGTGAATTATCAGTATTTACACACTCTTCTTTATCAATGTATAACAATTT
>NW_005221415.1:0-217 GCF_000412655.1 Myotis brandtii
GGCGCTGGCGCTTCTGAGGACACCTCTTGCCCTCGGCAGCTGCAGTCTCAGCTGGGCGCTGGCGCTACTGATAACATGGTGTGCGAAGAGCCCACACCACAAGCGCACTTCTGAATGCCTCCAGGCTTTACAGCCTCCACAGTGTGAACTGCCCCGCCTGCCTGCGGGCTTTTATGCTGACTGGTCCCGCTCTAGCGTGCAGCCACGCCCCCAGGGC
>NW_005221416.1:0-217 GCF_000412655.1 Myotis brandtii
CAAGGAGCACAAGGATTGCCGGCAACACCAGAAGCAAAGCGAAAGGCCTGGAGCAGATCCTCCCTCGACCCTTCAGAGGGAGTATTGCTTTCAAGCCTCTAGCCTCCAGAACTGTGACAGAATCATTTCTGACATTTGAAGCCATCCAGTCTAAGACACCCGGTGATGGCCGCCCTGGGAAACGAATCCACCCTCTGCCTCCCGCTGAATCTCTGTG
>NW_005221417.1:0-217 GCF_000412655.1 Myotis brandtii
TGAGCAGGAAGTGGCAGCTGACAGGGAGGGGGCCCTCGTTAAGGGAGAGGATGGCCTGGGCACGGGCAGGCGGGGCACGGAGGCCTTCTGGGCCTCAGCTTCCATGTCTGTAAAGTGACAGCGAGGCCCTCTGCCCAGCAGCACCCCCGTCCAGAAAGCCTGTTAGAAACGCAGCATCCAGGCCCCCACCCGGCCCCACCAACCCAGAAGGCCCGTG
>NW_005221418.1:0-217 GCF_000412655.1 Myotis brandtii
GCACTGGGCCTCTAGTACAGAATAATTAGGAATGTCACCTGTAATTGGGGGGGGGGGGAAAAAAAATTAAAAAAAAAGGAAAACCTGGCCACATCTTCTTGGTCTTGCCATTGGTTTTCTGTTATCATGTTATTTTTCTTAGAAAAATGAACTCAGAAGATGTTGTATTTTCTGAATTATCCTGGTACAATGTATTTTAGGTGGCAGAGCGTTAAGA
>NW_005221419.1:0-217 GCF_000412655.1 Myotis brandtii
CTCTCACTTAGATAATGACCTTGGGGATGATTCTAAACTATTCTATGCTTCCATTTCCTCATTTAAAAATTGAGAGAAATATTTGTATTTATATCTCACTGGATTTTTGAGAATCAAATGAGGTAATACATGTAAAGACTGTATAATTGCTAACATTATATGTGGTTCCTTATAAGCTTCGCATAAATATTAGCTAGGCTTGACTAGTTTGCTGGCT
>NW_005221420.1:0-217 GCF_000412655.1 Myotis brandtii
TTGAATAAGAGTGGCCCCCGCAGGAAAAATGAAAACCTGTCCCTGTCCGACCTCCACCGGCGGAGTGTCCAGGGCAGGGAGCGTCCCGGAGCCGGGCTTCCTCAACTGTCCCGACAACAACGTGGCTCATCGCCGCCACCGTTCACTGAGCACCTACTATGCGCTGGGCACCTACTATGTGCTGGGCCCTGAGCAGGAGCACTCCGCATCTGCGTCT
>NW_005221421.1:0-217 GCF_000412655.1 Myotis brandtii
AAATCAATGAAAAAAAAATCCTCAGGTGAGGATTAACGAAAAAAAAGAAGGGGAAGGAGATGATGATCATGAAGAGGAAGGGTTGGAAGATATGGATGAAGGGAAGGAGGATGAAGATGATGATGCGGGGGAGAAAGGAGAGGACAATGGAGATGACTAATAGAACACAGATGGATTCCAACCTTCTTTTTAAATTTTATCCAATCCCTGGAAGCAA
>NW_005221422.1:0-217 GCF_000412655.1 Myotis brandtii
ATATAAGTGTTTGTACATGCATAGATTAATTCTGGAAGGATATATAATAAACTTGTTGCAGTGACTATTTGTGGAGAGAGGAAGTGGGTAGATAGGAAAAAGATTTATTCTTTGTTATACCTTTCAACCATGTTTCTCCATGTAACTATATTACCTATTAAAAAAAGAACCGCCCCACTGGTGTGACTCATTGGCTGAGCGTCAACCCTTGAACTAG
>NW_005221423.1:0-217 GCF_000412655.1 Myotis brandtii
CACTTCATAATAATAAAGGGACTGATACAACAAGAGGATATCACCCTGGTTAACATATATGCACCCAATGCAGGAACACCCTAATACATAAAACACACACACACACACACACACAAACAACCAAAAAACTCCTGGAAGATATCAAGGGATAGGTCGAAAACAATACAATCATAGTAGGGAATTTTAATACCCCACTGACATCACTGGATAAATCCTC
>NW_005221424.1:0-217 GCF_000412655.1 Myotis brandtii
TTAGCATTTAAGGACAGGGAGATGAAGAGATGCCATAAGTGAATTATCAATCCTTGAAAAATACGGGGAAAGAATTAACAAAGAATTTTGCCATAATCTTAAGGAAATAAAGCACATCACAGACACAAACGGTTTATGTTGTCATACAGCGGTCAAGGCATGAAATGAAAATAATACATTGCATTTGACATTTTTGGATTAAGTAGGGCCCTAGGGG
>NW_005221425.1:0-217 GCF_000412655.1 Myotis brandtii
AACTTTCTCAAACTTTCCTACTTAGAGGAAATTTTTTTTGTAAGAGAGAGAAAGAGAGAGAGATCCCACTCATTCACAAAGTGAGTCTTGTGTTTCCATTTATAATGTAACATCATTAATGCAGGCTTCTGGTAAGATAATTAGGGGCTACCCATTGACCCCTTTTCTTTATCCACTAATTTTTCTTCTGATCCATCAACCTGTGTACTCATTTTAT
>NW_005221426.1:0-217 GCF_000412655.1 Myotis brandtii
CAATTAGCATCTTTGTCTTTTATTAGTGTAGATGTCTCTTTCAATTTCTGACTTTCCTTTAATTTCTGGCACAAGAACAGGTTCCTGCATCAGCCTATGGATTACTCCTGTTAACTTTGATCTGAACAGTATTTAAAATCCAAGATCAGGATGCAAGGATGCCGTAGGCAGCAAAATAAAAGACATATGTCATAGCAACATATTTACCAATACAGCT
>NW_005221427.1:0-217 GCF_000412655.1 Myotis brandtii
TGTTCTTACCTACCTTATCTTGTTTGACGTTCACAGCTGTCTTGTGAAGAACACAGGTGACAGAAGAGACTGCCGCCATTGGCAGATGAGGACACTGATGCTCCTGGAGGTCTCCTGGCGGAGAACTGGAGGTAATGCTCGTCCCCGAAAGTACGGATTTAACCTTCGCTGCTGTCCACAGGGCCTGAGGCAGTGTGTCAGTGTAGCTAACACCTGT
>NW_005221428.1:0-217 GCF_000412655.1 Myotis brandtii
GTGGACCATGTCACGGGGGACACAGCAGCCTGGTTTGGGGTGGAGGGTGGGGGGACGATCCTGTTTCATGCAGGTGCATCCGAAAGAGCTCTGCGCTTGGGGGGCCCGCTGGGAGCGGATGCTTTTGTCCTGCCTAGATTCTCCTTCTCTGGTTCGCCTGTTGGAAAAAGTGGTCCCCCATCTCCCTTCTTATGTCCGTTTCTAATTTGGAATCATC
>NW_005221429.1:0-217 GCF_000412655.1 Myotis brandtii
AGAGGAAATATTAGAGAACTCTCCTGCTGATGGGATTAAAATATTTAAAGACATTAAATATTTAGTATAAAAGAAGTATATCCATTTTCTTGTTGGTATATATTTTCTACTTAATAAAAAACGGATAGAGATTTTGTTTTTTTTTCCCTTAGTACAAAATAAAGCTCCCCCCCCCCAAAAAAAATAACCTTTGCAAAAATTGACCAAACCTAAAACA
>NW_005221430.1:0-217 GCF_000412655.1 Myotis brandtii
GGGAAAGACCAGTCACCTGTCTGTCAGAGTCTGTGCTAGAGTGGGACAGAGACCGGGCTGGGGAGGTGGGGTCAGGTCCTTGAGTCCAGGCAGGGAAGGCCAGGTGGGATGTATCTGGGGGCAGCAGGGCACCCTGCAGGGCAGCCCCACTGGGCCAGCGCTTGTGGAAGAGTCCTACAGGGTTAGAAGCAAGACTGGAGGCTTGACCCAGGGCCAT
>NW_005221431.1:0-217 GCF_000412655.1 Myotis brandtii
CTTAATATATATAATAATGAACCATATTGTAAATTTGTGTCTTGACATATTTTTTTGTGTCTCATTCCATGATTAATCCCATCAAAATCCTAATCACGAGTAGATATTATTTCCTTCTTGAGAAAATAGCAGAGTCATCTTGGGTACCATGTGCCAGTCGAAGATTGGGGCTGTTCTGGTCAGTGTGCTGACTTTCTCATACCCTTTTAAAAAGTAG
>NW_005221432.1:0-217 GCF_000412655.1 Myotis brandtii
TGGCTCTGTTGACTAATGAGTTTGCCGACCATTGGCCCACCCTATATATATGTATGTGTATATGCATATGTATATATATATATACACACATATATGTGTATGTGTATATGTATATGTGTATGTATATGTATATCACACATACACACAGTGACAAATGCAGTTGATTGAATGTTTCAATGCCATCCTCTGTCCCTTGTGGAATGGAAACTAGCAGACT
>NW_005221433.1:0-217 GCF_000412655.1 Myotis brandtii
GGGCTGCTGTTCCCTCCTGAGCCCTGGCCACCTGCCATGACACCTTCGCATTTGGCATCCTTCTGCCCGACAAAAAGATCTCAGTCGGAAGGTATGGTCCTTCCTGGCGGTTGACCCTTAGGAGCAGACCCATGTCGCCCCCAGTAGATTCTGAAAGATTCGGCATTGCTGTTTCCATTTATCTTTAAACAATTTTCATCAAGTGGAGTTTTTCCTC
>NW_005221434.1:0-217 GCF_000412655.1 Myotis brandtii
TTTTTTTTCTTTCCACATAGTGTCAAACTTTTAAGAGCGGCTGATGGGACAGGGGACCCCTTGCTGCACCCAAACTAATTAGATTTCTCTCACCCCATCTCCCCTGCCCAGATTTTTCCCCCTGCAGTAGGAGAGTAGTCAATGACAATTCCTTTATGCCACTACTTTTGCTCATCTTCGCACTAATCGCCGGACCCTCCATTTCATCCCACCAGCC
>NW_005221435.1:0-217 GCF_000412655.1 Myotis brandtii
ACATATCATTCAATAGCAATGATGGAGGCTATTTTTGTTAAGACTGTCGGAATTTACTGACCACAATTAGGACATATAGTCCAAAGAATGCAGTAACCTCCTCATCGTGTTAACTATTTGTTCTATTTTGAAAATCTATTGTATTGACTGATTGAACGATAATTCAAGTAGAGTGTCCCAGAAAAAACCACTTGGGCTCGCTCTTCAGAGCCTGGCT
>NW_005221436.1:0-217 GCF_000412655.1 Myotis brandtii
GGTTACTTGAGCTATACCTTGTTTCTCGCTTCAATATTTGCCTTTCGCGCAATCAGCCTTTGCACAATAGCTGTATTGCCACCAAGGACAGCATGGTGCAGAGCAGTGTTGCCATCGTTGTCCTTTATATTTAGGTCGGGACCATAGTCTAGCAGCACATTTGCACATTCCGTATTCTTGTATTGTATGGCCTGTCAGTATTATGCCAAGAAATAGA
>NW_005221437.1:0-217 GCF_000412655.1 Myotis brandtii
ATGGTACTACTCTCATGAATATCTAAAAATAAGAGCAGCCCCGCCTACCTAACCAAGAGTCCTGCCCCCTTCTGTCCCACCTACCTAACCCGGAGTCCCGCCCCCCTTCTGTCCCGTAAAGAAAAGAAAAAATAAATAAAGAAAAAATAAAAATAAGAGCATACATAATTTTCTCTATAAGCAAGACAATATGATAAATTTTAATATTATAGGGCAC
>NW_005221438.1:0-217 GCF_000412655.1 Myotis brandtii
GCGGGTCCTGGTTCAGCTGGCCTTGGTGTCACCACTTTAATGCATCCGTGTGTGACCTTAACCATCAAACGTAATCACTTCATCTCATTGTGAGCATCTTAAAGGTTTTATGGGAGACGTTCCGAACATTGTAAACACCCTTCGCGTCCACTGCGTCTTGGTTTCAGCTCCCTCCCCGGCCCCCTAGGGACCTACGTACAGTGGGGCCTTGACTTAC
>NW_005221439.1:0-217 GCF_000412655.1 Myotis brandtii
ATTCCTCAGGCACGGCTACTTCTGCTTCCAGGAGGCCGCTGAGCAGAAGAAGTTCCAGGCTCTCCTGAGTGACTGCATCCGGCATCTGAACCAGGGTACGTACCCCTGCCCTCTTGTCCCCAGGCTAAGCAAGAGTCTTGCACTCAGGGAGCGAGGCCAACGTGCTGGCTGCTTAGCCCGGTCCAGAGGCCTCGGTGAGACAGAATGTGGAGCAGGT
>NW_005221440.1:0-217 GCF_000412655.1 Myotis brandtii
ACAGGCCTCTAGTTAATGTTATAAAAGACTAGAGGCCGATCGGGGCTGTTGGGGGTGCGGAAGGTTGGCTGCCTGTGGTGAGGGACCCCGGGAGGTTGACTGCTGACCTCAAGGAGGGAGCCGGCCCTTAGCCCTCTTGGGAAAGGGGCTGCGCCCACTGCCACCCACCCCCAGTTCCCTAGCGGGGTTGGGAGAGGAGGCCACGATCGCCGGACCG
>NW_005221441.1:0-217 GCF_000412655.1 Myotis brandtii
GAGAGCCATGCAACACGCACAGGTGAGACCTATGCAACACGCATAGGTGGAATGCTGGCCGCAGGAGACTCCTGCGAGCGGCAGCTCCTATTACTGTTATTCATGTTCCCTGGAAAGGCCGGCCTGGGCCAGGAAACAGATGGAAGCGCGATGTACGGAGAGTCTAATGGAGGCGCTGGACAGGGTGTCTGGAAACCACAGGGACCAGTGCAGCAGC
>NW_005221442.1:0-217 GCF_000412655.1 Myotis brandtii
GCTGGAAGCATCTCCAGGACTTGACATACTCTGAGATCCCAAGAGCTGTGAGTGACCTTAGCAATACCCCCACCCCTTATAGGTGGGGTGTCCTCCCTTTGGGAGTACCATAGCCATTGGGCTTTCTGATCCCTCTGAATCCGTGTGTTCTGTGTGTCTGACCGTGTGGGCTTCCTTGGAAGCTGGAGGCCCAGGTGTCTGGGACCAGAGGGGCTAC
>NW_005221443.1:0-217 GCF_000412655.1 Myotis brandtii
GTTGAATGTATATTGTTCTGTGATTGTAAGAAAAAAAGTATCAACTTTTCAACATAACATTTTGCAGAGATCTTATCACCACAACAATAGCCCCAATTAACCACCCCTCCTAACCACCCCTCCCAATCACCCCATCAGTGTATATAGTGTGTTGCCACACTGACTCAGTATGGCCGTATGTCTTGCTTTAGCCAGTAGGATATCGCACTTATAACAC
>NW_005221444.1:0-217 GCF_000412655.1 Myotis brandtii
CTGCGGAGACGCGCTGTGTGAAGATGCTGTGAGTGACTGCTTAGGCGGACGTTGTTCTATTGCTCCCTCCCCAGCCCCGACTCCTAGATAAAACCTGTGAACTAGGAGGCGAGGACGAGGCCTCCGTGGCAAGGCAGCAGGAGGGGCCCAGCATCCTTCCCTTAATTGTCATAATGCTCCGTGTCCCTTGGCCAGCAGAGGGCAGACCTGGGTCCCA
>NW_005221445.1:0-217 GCF_000412655.1 Myotis brandtii
AATGAATAGATCTTCCAGACAGAAAATCAACAAGGAAGCAGTGGCCTTAAATGACACACAAGATCAGATGAATTTGATATCTTCCGAGTATTTTACCCTGAAGTCGCAGAATATACATTCTTTTCACATGGAATATTTTCTAGAATAGACCACACATTAGGACCCAAAACAAGTCTCAATGAATTCAAGAAGACTGAAATCATATCAAGCATATTCT
>NW_005221446.1:0-217 GCF_000412655.1 Myotis brandtii
CCCTGCCCTGGCTCAGGGGGCTGCCTTCTGGTGTGGGGGACAGACAGACACGCGCAGGCAGTATCTAGGGACTGTTGGGGGTGCTGAGTGCACGTGGACCCTGCGCTGAGGGGGGCAGCTGCTGTGGGGGAGTCTGCAGGCCCCTTGGCGTAGGCTGCGGTCCGTCCTCACTTGGCCTCATCCGCAGGTTCCGCCATGGAGCGAAGAGACCTGTCAC
>NW_005221447.1:0-217 GCF_000412655.1 Myotis brandtii
CTGTGTGGACCTTTAGTGCAGTGACAACGGAACACTGCAGTGAAGGAAAAGGTTCCACCTGCCCGGGAAAGCACAGGGGTGGCTTCCTGGAACCGTCTCCCTCTGAGGCAGCCCATGGTGCTGGTGGTGGCACAGAGGGGTGGGGGTGGGGCTGGAGCCATCATCGCCCTTGCGTGGGGTCCTTCGGGACAGCCACGCGGTCCCTGGAGACCACGTC
>NW_005221448.1:0-217 GCF_000412655.1 Myotis brandtii
ATTCTCATCATTGATGGTTTTCTCTCCCTTCCTCTCAGAAATCAATAAAAATAATTTTTTTAAAGAAGCAGCAGCAGCAGCATGCCGACAGGTGTCCGCACACCTGGCAGCGCAGAGCCGGGGGGCGGGGGGTGGGGGGGCGCCTCCGGCTGTCACACAGCAGGGAATTCACTTTATATGATGTTCAGAGCGCACCCCCTCCACCGCCCCCCCCCCC
>NW_005221449.1:0-217 GCF_000412655.1 Myotis brandtii
TAATATAAAATAATGTGAGTAATATATTAATATATCTATATTTTCATTGTGATATTTAATTTCACAAGACATTATCATTGCTATTCATATGTTATATTTTACCAACATTATTTCTTACTTTTGAATTTTTTTTCACCCTTCTTTAAACCAGGGATCTTTCATGTGGGATTTTCTTGTGACTAGGACTGTCCATTTAAATAAATTTCCTTAATATGCA
>NW_005221450.1:0-217 GCF_000412655.1 Myotis brandtii
CTTAACTCCTCTCTTTAGCTCTGTGTCATTTAACCTACCTGAGTCTGAGTTGCTTTGTCTAAGAAATGGGTATAATATTACCTACTATGGATTATTTTTGAAGTTTCTTAGTAATATTAAATAAATTTTTATATAAGATGTTATTGCTTGAAAGTTTAAAGACAGCTTTCAACAACTTTGTAGTTGTCCCTTACTAAATACTTAAATTCCAAGATAT
>NW_005221451.1:0-217 GCF_000412655.1 Myotis brandtii
GCTCTTGGAGATTATATTATAAGGACACTGGAAAGTGTATATATAGAAGAACTTTCTTTATGATACTATTTTTTTCCTTTAGAAATAAGCTAGAGAGGGAAAATACCATTTCTTTATATATTCTCTTAGAAAAATAAGCAAAACCTTATTTTTGTCAGTAATTATTACTTGCAAAATGTGTTAGTATTCGATGTTGCCGGAGAGAGAATTCACTTCT
>NW_005221452.1:0-217 GCF_000412655.1 Myotis brandtii
GGGGGGGCTGGGGGGGGGGCTCAGGTCTTTCCAGAAGTTTCAGGTGTGGAAATGGCCCTGGCGGGGAGATGCTGGGACGAGGTCGGTGCTGGAGGTGGGGGCTGGGGCCGACCTGGCCCTGAGTGAGGGCCTCTCCCAGGGACTGGAGGGGGAGGTGTGAGGGGCGGCCTGGAGCGTCCGGGAGGCTGGGAGTGGCCGTGTGAGGCAAAGCAGCGAG
>NW_005221453.1:0-217 GCF_000412655.1 Myotis brandtii
GAAAAGCTGCTGCAAACAGCTTGGGTGGGGCTACAAAATGGGTGGGGTGGAGTCTCAGGGAATCAACAGGGTAGAGTGAATAGTGTGGGCCAAACTCATTGAAACTCAGATATGGCTGCCAATCAGCTCTTTGATAGGGGAGGTCTCAGCATAAGAACAATGGACCCTGTGAGCACCCCTCTCTGGGAGAAAGCTGACCCTGAGTTCTTGACTCAAT
>NW_005221454.1:0-217 GCF_000412655.1 Myotis brandtii
TATACCAAAAGGTGAAGGGTTTGATTCCAGTTAGGGCATACAACCAGGTTTCAGGTTCAATCCCCAGTAGGGCATGTACGGGATGCAACTGATCAATATTTCTCTCTCACACTGGTCTTTCTCTATCATTCTCTCTTTTCTTTCCTCTTTATGAAATCAGTAAAAAACATATTAAATATAGTTATACTAATTTTTGCTCTATGAATTCTGAACTTAA
>NW_005221455.1:0-217 GCF_000412655.1 Myotis brandtii
TAAATTCCTAGAAACATACAATCTTCTAAAACTGAATGAGAAAGAATCAGAGAATTGGAGTAGACAGATTACAACTAGTAAAATTGAAGCAACACTAAAAAATAAAATAAAAAACCCCTAAGAAAAAAATGTTTTCACAGTTGAATTTTACCATGTATGCAAAGAACTAACACCAATACTCATTAGATAAATGGATAAAAAAGAAGGAAACCTTAGC
>NW_005221456.1:0-217 GCF_000412655.1 Myotis brandtii
TGCAGAAAATATCCCAAATTTGCCTCCTGGGGGAGGTGTTGCTGGCAAGCACAATATTATTAAAGCTGTTTATAGTAGGCTGAATCCACATAGAGAAAGTGATGGGGGTGCCATCACTTGATAGAAGACCCATGGTAACCTTATAAACCTCTAAAATGCTTTTGATTCTGAAAATTGGGAGAAAAACTTTTAATCACATTTTCTTCAATACAAGGGA
>NW_005221457.1:0-217 GCF_000412655.1 Myotis brandtii
GGTCAGGTCGCTCCGTTGCCAGTGTATGCGTGGATGCTGCATGCCCAAATGTCCTGAGTTTAATTTTTCTGATGTCACCACTTGGATCTCATAATATGTGGTGAGACTGGAAGATAGTAAGAAAGTAACAAGAGATTTCAGTAGCATGAAAGAGATTTTTCTACCTACTGTAAAGACAATATATCTGTGAAGATATGATTAATTTTTATGCAATTAT
>NW_005221458.1:0-217 GCF_000412655.1 Myotis brandtii
GGTGTGAGGGTTAATTTGCATATTACCTGTTTATTATCTAAGATGATACGAAGTTGTCATTTATATCTTCATTTAAAGCATCTGTGCAACTGGCTATATTAGGACTTGATTCCATCAGTATGGCTTATACTACTATAAACTGACACTTTATTTTTTAAATGTTTTGACTGATTTTAGAGCAAGAGGAAGGGAGAGGGAGAAACATCAATGTGAGAGA
>NW_005221459.1:0-217 GCF_000412655.1 Myotis brandtii
TCATATTCACAGTAAATTTAATTTTTTTTCAGTTGGTTCCCAAGTGAATCATTAACAGGTTAGCAGTTTCATACTGATCATCGGAAGGTGATGTTCTTGCTTTGTTTTTGTTTTTTCCCCCCATCTCTTTCCAAAGTCATTTCTGTCTATGTTAATAATTTAAGAAGAGGAATTAGAGGACACTTGATAAAATGCTTTTTGCTGAACTCCCTGAATA
>NW_005221460.1:0-217 GCF_000412655.1 Myotis brandtii
TATTTTGAGGTTAAGCTTATTGGGCTTATTTTATGATGTAATTCATCCACATTCATATATTTATAGGAGCTGAAGATTGTTGTATATTATTGGCATTGGCTAACATTTGTGAGCCTAAGAAGAATTCTGGGAAGTCATTTTTGAAGGCCATGACTCTGACATTATATTATGGAAAAATGCTCAAGAATGTCTTGCAAAACACAGAGATTGCATCACT
>NW_005221461.1:0-217 GCF_000412655.1 Myotis brandtii
GATGACTTGTTATCTGGTCGAATATGAGACAAAGTGATCAACTTCCTGTGATACTTTTGCTGCTCTCCAAAAGTTGCCTCCCTAGATGGTGGCCTTTGTCATCTGTTAACTTGTCTTACCTTGGAGAGGAGACAAGGGACCTGCCACTGCCATCAGGTTGTAGTTCATCCTGGCTCCATTAAGATGTTTTCCAAGTCAGAAGCTAAATGCTGACCGA
>NW_005221462.1:0-217 GCF_000412655.1 Myotis brandtii
TTAGCTGGGGCTTTGGCCCGGAAGGGCAGAGCAGCTTAGGAAGGTGGGGGCTGAAGGCACCTTTCCAGGGCTTTGGCCACGGGGTGCCCCAGGGCCACAGAGAAGGGAAGCATGCAGATGTATAGGTCCTTTGTAGCCAAAGGAAGCCCTGAGGACAGCAGCCATTTCCCTGACACGGCTTGTGGCTGCAATCCACCCTGCTCCCTGTCCTGGAATC
>NW_005221463.1:0-217 GCF_000412655.1 Myotis brandtii
GGACACGGGGCTAACCAACCTGGTTTAAAAAGAAGAGGGAGAGGATCAGTCCCCCATGGGGTTGCTGCCAATGTGTGTGCCTGTTCTGTGTGTGTATCTGTGACTACCAATAGCTTACATCCCACCACCTCAGATATACACCAAGAGTTACCAGAGCATCCATGTGAGTGCACACATGTACATGTGACTCTCTGTTTAACTTATCACTGTGGCTAGT
>NW_005221464.1:0-217 GCF_000412655.1 Myotis brandtii
TTTCTAGTTGATCCTAAGGATTGAGTTGATTCCCAGCTGACAAGTGGGTGATCGTGTCCTCTCTCAAAGCACATGTGTGTCCTACCAAGCTGTCCATTCTTTCACAGATGAAGAATATCACAGTTTGAAGGGTGAATCTGCTTTTGGTGAAGTACCAGTCTGGGTTCAGAGAGGACAAATAGAGGTGTTAGAGAAATAAAGCATTTAATTAAAGAAC
>NW_005221465.1:0-217 GCF_000412655.1 Myotis brandtii
GCCTTACTGAGCTCCCCCTGTGAACCTGGGAGGTGTCGCTCTCAACCTCCTCACTGTCCTTTGTACACTGCAATGGGCTTTGTGTTGTTGCATTTGTTGTGGAGCTTTCCCTGTAGACCAGGTCCCGCCGGCCGGCTCTGCTTGCCAGCGTCTACCAGCTGTCATGCACGTTGACTCCCTCCACCTGCCGGATGGAGGTTGGCATTTTTGTGGAATC
>NW_005221466.1:0-217 GCF_000412655.1 Myotis brandtii
GGGCAGTACTCCTCCCGGAGCTGCTCTCAGCCTGGGGTGGGGTGCTGCCTCCTCTGCGGGGCGGCCGCGCACCGCAGGACAGTTAGCAGCCGTTGTTTCCCCATCAGATGCCATGGCTCCCCTGATCCCAGTGACAACCCGGAATGCCTCGTAGCATTTCCAGATGTTCCAGGCAGTGGCGTGGCCCTGGCTGAGAACCAGGGGTCCTGTGTGGCCC
>NW_005221467.1:0-217 GCF_000412655.1 Myotis brandtii
TTGTGTCTAGGCATTTTTCATTTCAGCAAATGAAAAAATCTAGTTTCTGACTCTCCCTAGCCGTACCTTCACATGCATGAAATCTCTCAGCGAGAAGCTGTAGACTTAGTCCAATAGGCGCTTGTTGTAGGAGTCAGTTCATGTGTAGGCCAGATGTTTGTGAGCTGAAAGGATGTTTCGGCGGTCAAAGCAACCCTCCTGGTCTCTGCCATGCGTG
>NW_005221468.1:0-217 GCF_000412655.1 Myotis brandtii
TTAAAAAAAAGATGGTTGGCCTCATTTGGCACTAGGGGGTACAGATGAATAGCAGAAAGTACCACTGCAGACTATGAGGCTAAAATCAAAAGGCCAGCAGTACCAAGTGTTGGTGACGCTGAAGGGAAATTGGAAGTCTCCACATTGCTAGTGGGAAAGGAAAGTTTCACCACTTTGGGAAGCAGTTTGCCATTCTCTTAAAAACTGAAATAAGTAT
>NW_005221469.1:0-217 GCF_000412655.1 Myotis brandtii
TAATGAACAAATGCAATATCATATCATTTTATTTCTATATACTTTTACCTCTTCCTCAAATATTATTCTCATTTTCTTTCTGCAGGAAAAAAAAGTGTCTTCTTCCAAGTACATCTCAAACATCTCTTTAGAGAACTCTCAGGTAGAACTGTTTAGTCTTTTCTTTATTATATAAAATGCTGCAAAGTCAAAACTGAAGTGGAAAGATTCAGGACCC
>NW_005221470.1:0-217 GCF_000412655.1 Myotis brandtii
GCACCTGTGCGGGTGTGCTGTCGCCAGGAAGACAGGATGGCAGGTGGAGGGTGACGCAGAGCCCCCTTCAGGGCCCTCTCGGGTGTCGGCAGCCTCGGAGGAGGGAGGCCCGAGTGCCCCAAGCCCGGCGGGGGCCACCCAGTCTTCCAGGGCGAGGTCGCAGGCTCGGCCGGTCCTCCTGGAGCCTGTCTGGTGTGTGTGAGCAGCGCTTGGGGCG
>NW_005221471.1:0-217 GCF_000412655.1 Myotis brandtii
GGCAGCTGGTCTACCCTGTGATGCTGTTGACTCACCCTGGGGCCTGGTCACTGGTAACTGAGGAGACACGGGAGAGGCCACGCGTGGCTGTTTGACTCTGTCCCCAGGGAACGATGAGCGCAAGTCCAGAAGATCCCGCTGGGGGCTTTAAAAACTTTCGCCATTAAAAATATCTTTCACATTCTTTTACACTTAAGCCCGTCTTTAGACCTTTATA
>NW_005221472.1:0-217 GCF_000412655.1 Myotis brandtii
CTTCATCTGCCCATTTATTAAATTTTTCTTAATTTCCAAGTTAATTCTCTTTTAAGAGAGAAGTCAGCATAATTCTATTTCCTTTTGACTGTAATGTTAAAAAAGCACCACCAAAATTTTCTACTAAATTCCAGAATTGCATTCACTTTCTTTAAAACCATCCATTTTTAACATTTCCCGAGGATGATGGGTTATATGGTTTTACAAAGCTGTCATC
>NW_005221473.1:0-217 GCF_000412655.1 Myotis brandtii
ATCTTTAATTTCAAAATTCTTCAAGATAGAACTTTTTTATTTTCATAGTCTAAATAGCATGTAGTTTGAAACTTCTCATTAAACATATAATTCCTTAGCACACATCAATGCCTTCATTATAACTATTTTTCTAAAGCCACCTTTTGAAAGAAGCAAAAGTCACACTCCTATAAGATGCCAAAATTTCTCATATAAAAAAAGTACATCCCTAAAATTG
>NW_005221474.1:0-217 GCF_000412655.1 Myotis brandtii
CTGATTCCGTGAGATTTGTTAAAATCTCTCCTTGGCACCCATTAGAACATGAGAGGTCTACAGACTAAACCCTCTTAGTTTAGCCCTCTCACAGAACTGCCATCATTAAAATATTTAGCACTATGCTCTTACTGAAAGTCACAACTATATACAATTTCCCTCTATGCTTACCAAAAATGCCACTGTGATTATTGTCTAGTATATCAATCCTTTAAGA
>NW_005221475.1:0-217 GCF_000412655.1 Myotis brandtii
CTGATTCCGTGAGATTTGTTAAAATCTCTCCTTGGCATCCATTAGAACATGAGAGGTCTACAGACCAAACCCTCTTAGTTTAGCCCTCTCGCAGAGCTGCCATCATGAAAATATTTAGCACTATGCTCTTACTGAAAGTCACAATTATATACAATTTCCCTCTATGCTTATCAAAAATGTCACTGTGATTATTGTCTAGTATATCAATCCTTTAAGA
>NW_005221476.1:0-217 GCF_000412655.1 Myotis brandtii
TGACAGGGGACTTCAGGCAGTGCCCCTGGCCCAGGCACCAGGCTGGGGGACCTCAAGCCACACCCTCCGTCTGGCAGGGCTTGAATGGGGACCTGAGGCTGCGCTCTATGCCCCAGTGCTGGGCTGTGGGACCTGAGGCCGAGCCCCCCACCTGGCGGGGCTTGATAAAGAACCTCAGGACATGCCCTCCACCCAGCGGGGCTTGACAGGGACCTCA
>NW_005221477.1:0-217 GCF_000412655.1 Myotis brandtii
CAGAGAGCAAGATGAAAGGGAAACCCCATACAGAAACGTCACAACTATAGGGTCCCTCAGGATCCGAAGGACATGGAAAGCACTAATTCTAACAGATCAATATGTAGAAAACGCAGCCCTGGGGGGATTTTCCAATGACCTGTAACCTTTGGGGCAGGTGTTCCTTGTGTTCCTAGCTATTGCCTCATTTTCAGTAACCTCGTAAACACTCTACCTA
>NW_005221478.1:0-217 GCF_000412655.1 Myotis brandtii
CACCCCTTGGGCCCGGGCCCACCAAGGAAAGAGGAAACAGCTGCCCAGCTGCCTGTGGGGAGACGGACACCCGCCAGCCCCCAGCTGTGCCCGCATCCCAGCTGGCACACACTGTCCCCGCCCAGCCCGGCCCAAATGGCAGAAGCATGATTCACACAACACACGGTTGTGTTAAGCCAGTAAGTCCGTATTGTTATTAAATTTTTAATTTGAAATA
>NW_005221479.1:0-217 GCF_000412655.1 Myotis brandtii
CTTTTGGTCACTTTTGAAGCATTCTGCCAAATTTAGATGCCACATTCATGCTTTAGGATAGGCTACCTGTTTGGAAAGTAATGACACAACCCCTTCTTAAATCATATGGTAATGTATAGGAACTTTATCACACTACCCAGGAACTTTTTTTTTTCTGTAATTGATTCTCTGAAACTACAAAGTTTTTTCTAACAAACAGAATCTTGATACTGCTTAG
>NW_005221480.1:0-217 GCF_000412655.1 Myotis brandtii
AAGCCAGACAGAGAAAGACAAATACTGTATGATCTCAGTTATATATGGAATCTAAAAAACAAAACAGAAACAAACTCATAGATACAGACAACCACCTGATGGCTGCCATAGAGAATTCTAGCTTTTAATATACATTCTGAGTCACTAATATGAGGCCATGGGATATCTCCAAGGCATCTCACCCTCGTTTTTCCCTCTGAGGAAGCATTTCTCAGAG
>NW_005221481.1:0-217 GCF_000412655.1 Myotis brandtii
TGAGGATATTTTTTCCATTGCTTTTTAGAGAGAGTGCAAGGGAGGGGAAGAAGAGAGGGAGAGAGAGGAGGGAGAGAAAACGTTGATGTGAGAGAGACACAATGACTGATGAATCCGAAACCCAGGTATCTGCCCTTCGGTGCTTGGGCCAATGATTTAACCACTATGCCACAATAGCCAGAGGTTTTTTTTTTTTATATTTTTATTTTATAAGAAA
>NW_005221482.1:0-217 GCF_000412655.1 Myotis brandtii
AACCCTAATATGCAAATAGACCAAACAGTGGAATAACTGAACTGAACACCAGTCACAATGATGTGCACTGACCACCAGGCTCCACCTTCTCCTGCTCCTGAGGGGCGATCGGGGACGGCAGCTGCCACTCACACCCACTGCAGGTGCGGGAGCTGCCGCTCACACCTGCTGCTGGTGCCAGGCACCAGTCCCAATCAGTTGGCGCCATCAGCGGGTG
>NW_005221483.1:0-217 GCF_000412655.1 Myotis brandtii
CACTTTGGGCCCCCACTCTGCTCCTCCTCCCTTTCTTTTTCCCCCTCTTGTCCTCATTTTACTTAAGCTTCCACCTCCCGACTCATTTCTAACCTTGATGCTCCCCAATTCCTCAAGCTTCCTTGCTGAGAGCCTTACATTTGAGTATAAAGACAGTCTTCTGTCGGTGAAAGGTGGACAGTGGTCGGTGGATGTGGGCTCCTACGGGGAGGACTGG
>NW_005221484.1:0-217 GCF_000412655.1 Myotis brandtii
TTTGAACCTAGAGCTCTGACTCCAAAGTCCACAAAAACAACAAAACAGAAGAGAAAGACCTGGGAGAGGGAAGACACCTAAGTGGCAAGGCTAATCTCCACAGTTCGAGAAAAATGCTCTAAACGTGACACCCTTGGCAAAAAAAAAAAAAAAGGCAACCAAAGTTTTCAGAAGCATTTGGGACTAGAGCAGTGATGGCGAACCTATGACACACGTG
>NW_005221485.1:0-217 GCF_000412655.1 Myotis brandtii
GGATGACTCGAGGTTGCAGCTTCCTCTATCGTCCTTTTTCTCTTTCGTTAGCACATACTCACTTTTTCCTTCTTTGGTTACTGCTGTCCTTCTCTTGCTCTCTTGTTGTCCCCTCAGTCTCCGTCTTGCACTTGGTTCTTATTTCGCAAGTGGATTACATAAGCCAATGCACACTGTACGTCTTCAATCTCAAATCTTATTTTGGTCCCATGTCTAA
>NW_005221486.1:0-217 GCF_000412655.1 Myotis brandtii
CTTCACACCTTTTTCCTACTAGGTCTCAAAATCTCTATCTCCAAACTCAAATATTTTCTTTCATGTGTGACTTGTTTAGGTCCCTCCCTCCCTCCCTTCCTCTCCCTTCCTCTCCCTTCCCTGCCTTCCTCTCTTCCTTCTCCCCCATCTCTCCATCTAAATAATTCTGCATAGGGGTACGTAAATGAGAATTGGCTTTTATTCTGCTATTGGATTC
>NW_005221487.1:0-217 GCF_000412655.1 Myotis brandtii
CACACACACACACACACACACACACACACTTTCTATTCCAATGTGCTTTAACTTTTATTATCCTGTGTCCTTGTGAGAGGTAACGGACATCCTATATAATAAGAGCCTAGGTGGCGTCCCGCCCTCGCGAGATGCCCTCGTGTGACATCGTCACAAGATGGCTGCATGAACAGCGGAGGCGGGGCCCAGTGGCCGCTCCGCGCAGTGAGGTCTGGGG
>NW_005221488.1:0-217 GCF_000412655.1 Myotis brandtii
AAATTAAGATAAAGCAAAAGAAGTACAGGGCAGGAGAACATCATCCTAAGGAAGATATGGGTTATGGCTGAAGGCTATGGAGTTCTGTTGGGGGGAGAGGGGCTGCTCTGTCCTGGAGAGAGTCAAAGGCCAGGAGATCAAGGTCTCACTATGCAGACAGGGTCATACCACAGCTGTGTAAAATGCATCAAATCACTTAGTCTCTTTGGTTGGTTGG
>NW_005221489.1:0-217 GCF_000412655.1 Myotis brandtii
GAAAAGGCCGCAGGAGGGAGGATTAAACCGTCCCGAGCGTTCCCAGGGCTTGTATCTAAATCCTGCAGCCACTGCCCGTAGACCGAGGGGCCGTGCCTGCCCACGTTGCCCACCCAGGCGCCCTCTCTCAGAAACAGGCATTGCTGCAGGCACCGACCCGAGGTCGACCAGCTGGCCTCGGCAACCCGGACACCCCTTCCCTAGACACACCTCCGCC
>NW_005221490.1:0-217 GCF_000412655.1 Myotis brandtii
AGAGGGTTTGGTTCTTTCTCAAACTTCCTCAGGCACCGGGGCCTTCTTCCAGCCGCCCTCCTCCACCCCGGGCGGGTCAGGGCTGTGAGTGTGATTTGTCCTGACTCGCTAGCCACTCCTACCTACGTTGCTGGGGAAACCGAAGCTGAGAGTTGCGAGGGCTTCATGGGAACCAAGTATCCATCATTGCGCTTCCCACTGAGGAGAGCAGGGCTGG
>NW_005221491.1:0-217 GCF_000412655.1 Myotis brandtii
TTCTTATGATTGTTGTAAGAATCAAATGAGATACTTACAGAATGATGAAAATGCAATGGAAATTGGGTTCTTTAGGTGCTTATGAACTACTGAGATTATAAACCTCTGATATATAGACAGAGCTTAGTAATGCACAAATATAGAAACATGTCTATTTAAGAAAGAGAGATAATAGCTAAGAATTACTTGTTGGGTGTTTCTTTGTGCTGGTCACATT
>NW_005221492.1:0-217 GCF_000412655.1 Myotis brandtii
AAAAGTCAGAGAAGTCGTGAATTTTGGATTTAGCAGCCAAAATTTGGAGGTATGGAAGCACCATCAACTGAGATGGTGAAAAATCATAGTAGAAGAGTAATATTCATTGGAGATACAAAAACTTTTCTTTTTGGCCTATTGGAGTCTGAGATTTCAGAGCAGTTCATGAGCATCTCTGACTCTGAGGGGGTAGTTTAAGATGAAGACTTCTTCAAAA
>NW_005221493.1:0-217 GCF_000412655.1 Myotis brandtii
AGGGCAGCATGTCCTGGGGGGCTCCACTGGGAGGGGACGCTGGGAGCTGGTGCCTGGTTCCACCTTTGCAGCCACAAAGCCGGACCTAGAACCCAGGTCAAACTCATGCTTTATCCGCCAACCACACCCCTGGAAGGTGGATGAAGGGCATCCAGGTACGAATAGTGAGGAAGGGAACATGCTCTTTTTTTCCTAACAGACTAACCTCCTTGCCTTC
>NW_005221494.1:0-217 GCF_000412655.1 Myotis brandtii
CGCTTGAAAACAGCAAAGCAAACAGGAAGCAGGGCTCGGTGTGTGGAGAGCTCCGAGAAGGCAGGCTGGGCTCTGGGAACATGGCTCCCTCTGAAGACTCTAAAGAGCCTGAAAAAACAATGATAGGCAAGCAGCTGGGGGACCAGCAGTGAGGGCCCCGTGTGCCAGCCTTGGGGTTATGAGGCTGTGAGCACTGGCTTCCTTCCACGTTTTCACA
>NW_005221495.1:0-217 GCF_000412655.1 Myotis brandtii
CGCTTGAAAACAGCAAAGCAAACAGGAAGCAGGGCTCAGTGTGTGGAGAGCTCCGAGAAGGCAGGCTGGACTCTGGGAAGGTGGCTCCCTCTGAAGACTCTAAAGAGCCTGGAAAAACAATGATAGGCAAGCAGCTGGGGGACCAGCAGGGAGGGCCCCATGTGCCAGCCTTGGGGTTGGGAGGCTGTGAGCACTGGCTTCCTTCCACGTTTTCACA
>NW_005221496.1:0-217 GCF_000412655.1 Myotis brandtii
GACAGGACAAAGGAAAATAGTGCTTCTTAGAAAAAAAAATCCAAACAAGGCTAAGTATTCATTAGTGCAGAATCTAAACAAAGTTTGGGTTTGGGTTGTAAATTAATAAGAGGCACCAAGGGCTGCTCATATAGACTTTTCAACTGTGGTTCTATAACTCTGGTGATAAGGGGTGTCTGCAGGGACAGGGAGAACACCTCTCACGTAGCAGATTTAT
>NW_005221497.1:0-217 GCF_000412655.1 Myotis brandtii
CTTTCCCCATTGATTGTTTTGGTGACTTTTCCATTAGAGGCAGTTCCAAGGTGTCTGGAATCCTCATAGTTAAGACGGGGGACAACAGAGCTGAGCCGAGGCTCAGAGCGCACATGTGTGCTTCGTGGGCTGTGTGATTAGCTGCATCACTTGGCGGAGCTCTGGGTCTTTCTTCTTCAGATTCCACAGAGAAGATCCTTCTGGTTTCTTCTCCAGA
>NW_005221498.1:0-217 GCF_000412655.1 Myotis brandtii
AAATTAAGACTATATTTAACAATTGGTAGTCTACACTAGTGCTGCTCTTCTGGAAAGCAATTTGACAGAACGTGGTTAAAAAAGTGTTCTCTCTCCTTCTGATCCTTCTACTGGTTATTTATATTGGAAAATTTTTTATAGAGACCAGCCATTCAGGGTCATGAACAAGCATGTTAATTTTAGTGCTTGTTGTAATAGTCGGAAGTTGAGACAGTCT
>NW_005221499.1:0-217 GCF_000412655.1 Myotis brandtii
GAGGTTCTATCCACTGAGCCAAACTGGCTAGGGCCCATCTTACTACTCCCTTTATGGGTGACAAAACCCTTGAGTCCAGGTCAGTTGTCCTGTGTGTTTTGGGGAGCACAGTATGAAATAGTGGAAAGAACATGAGTTTAGAATCAGACTGGACTGGATAAATCCTGAATCCACCATCATGTTTGTGAGGTCATAGCTTGGTTATTTCATTCCACAC
>NW_005221500.1:0-217 GCF_000412655.1 Myotis brandtii
AAAAAAAAAAGTGTCCATCTTAAAAGAAAAGTAAGCTAGGAAATAAGAAAAGGTGGGGGTCGAGGCAGGGTTGGTGGAGGGACGACTATGGTTCTGTTTCTTCCCCAGAGACTCTCTGACGTCATCAACTGCAACATCATGTCTGTGGCCCAGGTAAGCCTGGGCGAGGAGTTCAGTCCACGGTCAGCATAGCTCTGCCCGCTCGGGGTGGTCCCCC
>NW_005221501.1:0-217 GCF_000412655.1 Myotis brandtii
TCGTTTTCAGTGTCCTATAAAAGTAATCTTTATGCTTCCTAACGTATTGTAGAATCTAAGAAAATTGTAGTTTGTAATATATGAAGAATTGTTCCTAAATCTCTCTTAACTATATTGACTACATTTGTACAGAGAAGCAATATTTCTGGCTAAGGTCTAATGTTTCCATGGGTTCCCATAAAATAAACATCCCTTGAAATTGAGTCTAGTTTTTTTT
>NW_005221502.1:0-217 GCF_000412655.1 Myotis brandtii
AATATGAAAGTTATCAGTTACCAAAGGGAGTAGGAGACAAATCCTACACCTCCACACTCTGCAGATTGACCGAGGAAATAACTCGAAAGACTCATTCCCCCCTCAACCAGATCAAGTATGTTTCAGGGCAAGGATGCCATATATATTGCCCTGTTTTCTGTGGACTAGATGAAGGCCACTTAGGAGAGAGATGAGGTGGGCCATCTTTGGTTGGCCC
>NW_005221503.1:0-217 GCF_000412655.1 Myotis brandtii
ATGTTTTAATCATTGAATTTATAAGTAATCACTCCAAATGTTAGTTTAAAAATACCAGAAAAATAGAATATTTTGTTATTAGTTCAATTTCAAAACGTTGTTTTTGAAAATAACATTGTTCATTGTTTTGAATTCTCAGTTTAAAAACTCAAACCTCTATATTGGGGCCGTTCACACATGATCTATATTGGAATATTCAATATAATGAAAATGATGC
>NW_005221504.1:0-217 GCF_000412655.1 Myotis brandtii
AAACCCTGGACTGAGCTAGAAACTCAAAGTTGAGTAGGAAGAACATAGCCCCTGACCCTCCCTAGTGACAGAATCAAAATAATACTATGCCTGTGAAAGCATTTAGAATTTTGTTCATGCTCCCAGTAATGAAGGCCACCCCAAAATCAAGGGACAATCCAGAACCCAATCTTAAGACTTTTTATTAACTTCAAGATTAATCATGGGAGTAGGCAAC
>NW_005221505.1:0-217 GCF_000412655.1 Myotis brandtii
CCGACCAGGAGGCTCAAGGAGGTCTGGCCCGTGTGGCAGGGTCACCACTCCAGGCTGAGACCTCAGATGAAGGGTTGTCTTGCCCATGATGGTGATTTTCTTTCCGACGGCTAAAAGCTCTGCTGTGCTTTTCTGGTGAGAAAGTTAACACACCAGCTCTGGGAAACAATCTGTTTTAGGAGAATGTGACACAAGTAACATTCTTCTGCAGCTGGGG
>NW_005221506.1:0-217 GCF_000412655.1 Myotis brandtii
TTTTCACCAATTTTGTATACAATATGGGCAAATATCAGCTACTTAGGATATCCATGCCATATCCCTAGCCTCAGGGGCTTCTGAAAATCCATAGTTATATTTCCTCCCTATAGTTACTAAAATTAAATATTCAAATCCTATTTATTGAAGATATATAACAACTTTAGAAACATTTATTTAGCCAATGTAACTTTTCTACATTCCTCATGTGTTTTTT
>NW_005221507.1:0-217 GCF_000412655.1 Myotis brandtii
TAAAAGTCAAAGAAGCAAAGCAGAAACTTGACAGGAATTTAGCTGAGTTTTTGGCCCTATCACAATGTTAAAATCCTAAATTGGAGTTTAGGATCTTCCCAGGATAAAGGATTCTAGTAAACACCTAAGGTTCTCAGTGATCCCCCTAGAATGCTATATTCTATAAGTGAGAGTGAATACGAAGTAGTCTTAGCCTTTCACAGACTACCCTCCATTA
>NW_005221508.1:0-217 GCF_000412655.1 Myotis brandtii
CTTCCTCTCTGTAAAAATATCAATAAAATATTTTTTTAAAAAAAACTCACTTAGCTGTAATAGACTCCATGCCCTAGCTCTGCAGGAAGTTCATTGGTTGGCCAAACTGTTAGTTTCTGGGTCTTTCTCTTAAATGTTTTTCTTCATGCCTTATCCTCTGTTGCTCCTGGATCTGACCCTGGGAGGTTCTTCCTTGTCAATTTTCCTCAACAAATAT
>NW_005221509.1:0-217 GCF_000412655.1 Myotis brandtii
CTTCCTAAGTGAGGAGAAGTCATTTGTCCCCGAAAACTTAGGTAATGAAGGAGGACAGAGCTGTTGGCTGGGCCACTCCCCTTGTTCACTGGAGGTCGTGTGCAGTGTGCGGAGACTTTAATTATCCCCGCACCCCAGGGAAGGTGTGGGGCATGAACATAGCTCCCTCCCTCGTTTCTGGGCTTCTGGGATGTACCTTAAATTTGTGTGTGTGTGT
>NW_005221510.1:0-217 GCF_000412655.1 Myotis brandtii
TGGCATGCTGTCCAAGCAAATAAACTGCTCATGAATCACCTAGAAATCCTCTCTTCTCTTTTCAGTATGGAGTAATTGAGATTCATACACAATGATTTAGAAACTTTGTTATATGAAGATTGGGAGCAGAGAGATCTTCAACAACAACCATTTCAGTGAAAAAGGGACAAGTCATCTTACCTCTAACTCAGGAAGCAGTACAGGGCAGGCACCTATG
>NW_005221511.1:0-217 GCF_000412655.1 Myotis brandtii
GCTCAAGTGTTAACCACTGTGTGATTCCATTTGCATAACATGCAAAAATAACAAACTAATCATATGGACAGAGGTTAGTGATTGCCAGGATTGTTTTAAGAAGGCGGGGGGGAGGGCGGGGCAGCTAGTGTGGGTCAGTGGTTGAACATTGACCCACGCACCAAGAGGTCACCGGTTCCCTTCCCGGTCAGGGCACATGCCTGGGTTTCGGGCTCCA
>NW_005221512.1:0-217 GCF_000412655.1 Myotis brandtii
TAAAATGTATCCTCACTATGTGAAAAATCAGTGCTTGCTGATTAAAGGTTAAGAATTTTCAATTTCCACATGTATCTCATATGTAGAAACAGAATGACTTTATTAATTAATTGATAATATCTTCAAATGATAATTTAAAAAATAACCTTACATGTAAAGCAGTCTATCTTTATGTATTACTTTTCAAAATTTATTTTCAAGATTAATATATTTAGGT
>NW_005221513.1:0-217 GCF_000412655.1 Myotis brandtii
CCCCCGCCAGAGACGTAGACTAGGACCCAGTTCCTTGGCGGTCCCAGCTCCCAGTCAGCACGACTCAAGCCCACCTGTCCCTCCCCAGGAGCCCCTCGCAGGTGCTGTGGGCGCCTTCCCAGGTGGGGTCTCGCCTCTCCTCCCCCAGGTGCTCCTGCTCTCCCACCCCCTGGGCTCCCTTGGCAGCTGCCATTACTTACCTCCCTCCTCTCCGGTC
>NW_005221514.1:0-217 GCF_000412655.1 Myotis brandtii
TGCAGCCAGGCCGGCCCTCCGTGCAGACAGTGCGGGCCTCAGTGGCCTCTGGCCCACGCCTGTCATTTTCTAGCTGGAGCGCCAGCTCGTCTCCCCGCTGGACGGGACGCTCTCGAGGACGGAGACCGAGAGGAGGGCATATCTGTCCCCATCTGGTCACAGCACACGGGGCAGGGCCGGAAGTGCCTGTGTGAGCGCTGGGCAGTCTCTGGGGACC
>NW_005221515.1:0-217 GCF_000412655.1 Myotis brandtii
AGGAGGTCAATGTGCAAAATTCCAATTATACAACAAGAAAATCCTTGAGAGAGAGAGGAAGAGAGAAGCATGTGGAATAACAAGCGCCATAAATATCTGAACACCCCATAGGAGAACACTTCGAGTGTGTAGTATAGACATAAAATAAAAAAAGCAAGGAAGTCCCTCCAGTAGGGGATAAGAAAGTCTGCAGTACATATTGTCCTAGAATCCAAAG
>NW_005221516.1:0-217 GCF_000412655.1 Myotis brandtii
ATCAGGTCACAAACTGCAGGGAGCACAGGCAGGTGTGGTCAGTTACTCTGCGGCTGCTCTGTTCTCTGTGGGCAGCGTGTCCTGGACATGAGCCGCCTGTGTTCCTGCAGGCTTTCGTTTGTGAAGCTCGGAAGCTGTTGGCCGATGGAACCACAGCTCCTGCTTGGCCGTTATTCAGATGATGGGGTTTTGTTGTTGTTTTGTTTATTTGTTTGTC
>NW_005221517.1:0-217 GCF_000412655.1 Myotis brandtii
GGCTGGGTTTCTCCCCCTCCCTTGCTGCTTTCTCTTTTTCCCCCTCTCTCTTTGCACTGGGGGGCTCTGCTTTTGGCTTCGCAAAGGTCCTGCCAAGATGCTAAGTTGGAAATTGAGGATTCTGACGCCTTGTGCGCGCCCGAAGCTCCTCCTTCCCGGGGTGTAGTCGGTGGTTGGACTGGCAGGAGCCTCTGGGCGGCCGCAGCCAACCCGGCCG
>NW_005221518.1:0-217 GCF_000412655.1 Myotis brandtii
TATCCTCCTCAGACTATTCAAAAAAATTCAAGAAGAAGGCAGACTTCCAAGCTCTTTCTATGAAGCCAGGATTAACCCAAACCCAAAACCAAATAAAGACACCACCAAGAAAGAGCACTACAAGCCAATATCCCTGATAAACGTAGATTCTAAAATTCTCAACAAAATTCTTGCAGATCAAATCCACCATTACATTAGAAAGATCATACACCATGAC
>NW_005221519.1:0-217 GCF_000412655.1 Myotis brandtii
AAAATAATGTAAATGTGACTTCTTCTTAGTGTTCATGGCCTGACAAGACAGAATGGACACACTAGATCAAAATGTGGGAAGTAAAAGTCACTTTTAACTCAACAGCAATGGCATCATCAGGCAAGCTTTAGCTTTGTGTTTCTCATGGGGTGTAAAGAACAGAAGATGAAGTTCAGCGTTCAAACAAGATTAAGACCCTACAGGGTCAGCAAAAATG
>NW_005221520.1:0-217 GCF_000412655.1 Myotis brandtii
CCTTATTTCTAGCTTTCATTTCTTATTTTAAATAACTTCAATATTTTATCACCTCAATGAACAATAATTTTGGGGACAATTTCTCTCTTTTGTTGTTATTACAAGACTAGAGGCCCAGTGTGCAAAATTGCATGCAGCAGGCCACCCACCACTTCTACAGGAGCCGGCTGGAGCCAGCAGGAGCCTCACTGCTTCCACGGGAGGCAGGAGGGAGCCC
>NW_005221521.1:0-217 GCF_000412655.1 Myotis brandtii
CAGAAAACCTTGAACAAATTGCAGGCTATAATAAATAGCTCTCCTTTGGCTAGAGCTAAGGAGAACCAGTATACTACATCCCCTAGTTTCCTTTGCAGCTATGTGGGACCACATGTCTAAATAAGTAGAAAAGTAGAGTGACATGTTGCTTGAAACTTGACTACATGGCAGGAGCTCCAGTAACCATTTTAACCATGAAGGATGAGCTCCACAACCT
>NW_005221522.1:0-217 GCF_000412655.1 Myotis brandtii
ACTTAGGGTTCTCATACTTGGACCAAGACCTATTCACGGTTGTTCACAAGGTTAGCTACTGACTGGAGTCTGTGAAATTCTATCTGGGGCTGCTCTAAAGCCTTAGGATCAAGTCAGGCCGCTAGAGGTACTGAGAGTCATGGACCGAACTTGTCTTTTTTGTAACTTCTTCATTTCCGTGAGAACTTCAGTGTCCAGAGAACATGCCTCACCTGGG
>NW_005221523.1:0-217 GCF_000412655.1 Myotis brandtii
TCAGTGTCTATTTCCAAAGAATACAGATAACCTCGTACAACCACATCACAAGTACCAACTTTGAGAATTTAACATTGAACCATATTTTTACTGACCATCCATCACCCAGCTTTTCCAGTGGGCCCAGCAAAGTCCTCCTTAGAGTTCTACCAGGACCCAGTCGAGTATCAGGTACAGCAGGTCCTTGAATAACATCATTTCAGTCAAAGTCATTTCA
>NW_005221524.1:0-217 GCF_000412655.1 Myotis brandtii
CTATTGACAATATTTTATTGATTTTGATAATTTCCTTGGGCTGCGAGTCACCAAAATAATTGCTTTTGACAAAAAGGAATGTTTTTAAAATTAAATTTGCAATATCTGCACAATAAGGATAACTGCAAGTTCATGCAGAGAACCATCTCTTCCTGTGGCACCTTTCTGTACTCACGTTCTTGCTCTGCTTCCAAGTTTGCTCTAAGTCTGTTTCTAT
>NW_005221525.1:0-217 GCF_000412655.1 Myotis brandtii
GATAGTGATGTCCCTGTCATTGCTTCGTTGGCCAAGGTACCAGAAATCTTGAGTTTGATGACAGCTTCTCCAGCGAAATTCCTGGAGGCGTCCCCTGTCTCTCGTCCATCCTCTCTCTTTCTGACCAGTCCCCTGTACTAAACCCTCAGATCTGTGGGGCGTGGTGTCCCTGCCCCATGCGAATCTCTAACAACTTTTTTTTAGTATATTTTTATTG
>NW_005221526.1:0-217 GCF_000412655.1 Myotis brandtii
CTGAAAGTACAGTTACTAAAGCTGGGGTCAGTGAAACGAAGGAAGGGCTTACGATGGAAGAGGGAAGATCACAGCAATAGGAGTGAGCGTGGGTGGAACTGCCTGGGCCCTTTGGAAACGTGAGGGAGAGTCAAGCATAGGGGAGGCAGCTTGGCCCTTTAGAAAGTCACAGAGGCCCAAGTGAGCTAGCTGGGCTGTGTGGACTCGGAAAACAGGT
>NW_005221527.1:0-217 GCF_000412655.1 Myotis brandtii
TTGCGACCCACAGGTTGAGAACCGCTGGCTATAGGAAAGATGGGATATTAGATTATTTTAAACAGCTCCTAATGAGAAAACATACCTATGAAGATGAGGGATTAAGAAATTTTATAAAAGTAGCTGTTCACACTAATGCCAATACAGGAGGCTGCTAAAATTTAAATTGTAAAACAGGTAGTGACAAATCCTCAAGGATCAAGGACCCATGGACCAT
>NW_005221528.1:0-217 GCF_000412655.1 Myotis brandtii
GGCTATAATTTTTCTTTTATGTTTATCGCTTTCTGTTGCCTGTGGAAAAAAACTTTGCTACCTCCAAGCCACAAAAGTACACGGAGTTAAAAGATGGGTAATTTCAGCCTGGCCAGCAGGGCTCAGTGGTTGAGCATCGAGTTATGAACCAGGAGGTCACTGTTCAATTCTTGGTCAGGATACATGCCTGGGTTGCAGACTTGATCCCCAGTAGGGG
>NW_005221529.1:0-217 GCF_000412655.1 Myotis brandtii
TTTAGATACAGTTTATTCGTTGTCTCTATTGAAACTCATAACTGGAAACCACCTGAGGTGTCAGCTTCGGTGGGCAAGGTGGTGGCTCTCTCTCCCGGTGCCCACGTTTCTCTGGCCACGTGGAGGAATTAAGGGAGACGTTGTGTGTTTAGGGCCATCCGAGGCGTTATAATTCTCAGTTGACCAAATTCTGCCCTTTGCAGAAATGGGAACGTCA
>NW_005221530.1:0-217 GCF_000412655.1 Myotis brandtii
AGGAACTGTGGGCCTCGAGGCTGCAGTAGGCACAGGGATGGGTATCGGCCTATCCTCTGCACCCCCACCCGGCCCCTCCTGCCGTGGCCCCAATCCCCTGTCTGCCAGCAGCCCAGCTCCTGCCGCTGCCGCTCCCACATGCTGACGGCTCCTGCCCCGTTCGCACCCGCTGAAGGTGCAGAGTGATTGGGGCCAGCGCCAGCAGCAGGTGTGAGCA
>NW_005221531.1:0-217 GCF_000412655.1 Myotis brandtii
TTAAGATAAAAGAAAAAAAATATGATAGAAGTGAGTGCTCTAACTTCTGATGTTTTCAGAAAAAAGCTTTCATTTTTATTTTCAAGTGTTTAATAGCAACACTTTTTTTAAAAAAACTTGCCTTAGATCTCAGTATAAATATTCATTTGATTGTTCTAACTGATCAACACAAAGTCACTAAACAAATTTTTTGAGTTGTACTTGATCCTTTAAACTG
>NW_005221532.1:0-217 GCF_000412655.1 Myotis brandtii
GCCCGTAATCCTTGAAGTCCCCTCAAACTACTCCTCGGGAATATGATGAGCAGACTGCAGGGCGAGCGGCGGGCACCGCAGTTAACAGCCTGCAAGGCCCCGCTGCCCCTTTCTAGCTGCGGCGGGGACGAGCGTTGTCATCTGTAAAACTCGGAGTTCTGGAGGCCGATGAAGAGGGCACGTCCACCCTCTCAGCCTGGGGTGGCCTGTGTCTGGA
>NW_005221533.1:0-217 GCF_000412655.1 Myotis brandtii
GGTGTCGGCAGGTGCCTGGCCTCTGCAGAAGCCACCGTCCCACAGCACGAGCCGAGCGGAGGGGTGACCTGTGGGTTCTCGGTGGCTCCCGCCACGTGGGTCTGCAGTGTGATCCTGCCGTGAGCGAAGAAGATCCCCTGGTAGCTGTAATAATAATGCGAATACAACCTGGGTTTTCCGTACGTGAAGAAGGAAGGAACACAACTGTAGCTTTGCC
>NW_005221534.1:0-217 GCF_000412655.1 Myotis brandtii
GTCTAGACTAGGGATCCAGCCTGCAGCCCGTGTTTATTCTGAAATGGCAATGATAGACTTGAATAGCTGCAACGGAGACCATAGGGCCCATAAAGCCTAAAATATTTACTCCCTGGCCCTTGACAGAAAGTTTGTTGACCACTAGTGTAGACCATCATAATTCACATCAGAGCAACCCAGCTTCTGAGGCCATGGTAAATTAAGGCCACCTAGGAGG
>NW_005221535.1:0-217 GCF_000412655.1 Myotis brandtii
AAATCCTTACCCCCAACTGACCACAATCCTAAAAGTTCACGTGACAGAAGTGGAGAAGCTGAAATAAACTTATCTCAGCTCCGAATAACCACATGCCTGTTTTGATCAGCTATGTTGTAGGAAAGACCACTCTATCCTCTCTGTAGGAAATGATGTTATGAAATCATTGGCATATGATGAGACAGTCAGAGAGAACACACAGCCAGAAATCTAAAGA
>NW_005221536.1:0-217 GCF_000412655.1 Myotis brandtii
AATTTTCTCATCTGCAAAATGGGGACAATCTTATTACTACTTGTCCTGCCTATGTCAAAGGAAGTAGTTTTGCTTTTCTGTTACCTAGCTATATTCTACATAATTGGCACCTAATAAAAGTCAGCTGAAGCAAATTGTATTATGTATGCCATGATGAATGGCACTGTCCAGACACAGTACTTTGCTTTAGCACTTTCTGCAAGCCTTCCTTAAAAAT
>NW_005221537.1:0-217 GCF_000412655.1 Myotis brandtii
GTCCCATTCAAATGCTCGAACAATGTTTTCAGGGATCGCCTTAGGCATTTTAGGCAACTAAAAAGTAAGTTTTAACCTCTGAGCTTGATTAAATGCAAATAAAAAATATATTTGCACAAGGTCCTTACCTGCTTAGGTGATAGGTATACCTATGTGTAATAAAGTTAGAAGCAGTTGACGAAAGTGGTGTGTCAGGCTCTGCCTCTGAGAGGCAAGG
>NW_005221538.1:0-217 GCF_000412655.1 Myotis brandtii
ACCCTGCTTAGATCTTGGCAATGCATTCCCTTAATAGTATCAGCTTTCTGTGTATTTAGACAAGAAAAGAATCTCTGGCACAGACTCTTTTTTGCCACACTCTTTATTATTAAGCAAATTGGAATTCTGTAATTGCTTATTTTCAAAGTAGAAACTTCAGTTTTCACAAAGAAAAAAAAGAAAAGACAATTATTTGTCTTGAACAGTTCCTGCTTAA
>NW_005221539.1:0-217 GCF_000412655.1 Myotis brandtii
CCCTGCCCTGCTCCGCCCCCTCCCTCGGTCTCTGCAGATGCCGGACCCCCGTCGTCACACAGGCGTCATTCCACCACCCTTCGTCTCCCTTCTCTCCGAGCCAAACTGCGGTGGCAGGTGCACCCTCGGCCACCACTTCCTCCCCATCCACCAGCCTGGCCAGGGTGACCTCAGAGGTCACCGGGGACATCGGGCCATCGGACCCAGGGCTTCCGGG
>NW_005221540.1:0-217 GCF_000412655.1 Myotis brandtii
GTCGTCTGTGGAGTGTAGGAACCTGGCAGGTGGAGACAGGGGGTGCCTGCATCCTCTCTGTGCCCTTCACATGCCCTCCTTCCCAATCCATCTCTAGCAGCCCTGGGCGACCCTGAATATGTCTGTGTCCTCTCTGGGCCAGCAGGACTACCCAGCGTGCCCTCAGGGCTCCTGCCACCAAGGTCCCTATCTGAGAAACCCGTGACTTTCCCAATCC
>NW_005221541.1:0-217 GCF_000412655.1 Myotis brandtii
AAGCCAGAGAGTGGTAAGTTTGGGCAGGGCCCCAACTCAGTAAGATGCCTGAGCCTGTTAGAGCTGGAACCAATGGACCTGAGTTCTTTGGTCCCTACTGTCTCTGCCTTCCTGTGACTGAACTCAGTTCACACGGACAGAGTGAACACATGGGGACAGGCTGCTTTCTTTCTGTAGGATGTTGAGTTCACTGCTAATTTCAAGACTGCTCAACTGT
>NW_005221542.1:0-217 GCF_000412655.1 Myotis brandtii
AAGCCAGAGAGTGGTAAGTTTGGGCAGGGCCCCAACTTGGTAAGATGCCTGAGCCTGTTTGAGCTGGAACCAATGGACTTGAGTTCTTTGGTCCCTACTGACTCTGCCTTCCTGTGACTGAACTCAGCACACACGGACAGAGTGAACACATGGGGCCAGGCTGCTTTCTGTCTGTAGGACGTTGAGTTCACTGCTAATTTCAAGACTGCTCAACTGT
>NW_005221543.1:0-217 GCF_000412655.1 Myotis brandtii
TAAGCTTTAGCCTTTCAATTATTTTCATTCTGGTGACCCTTATTTGCTTTTAGATGCAATGACTGACTCTCGTATTCTGAGAAACCTAAACTTTAATAAAAGCAAGGTACCTATAATAAATCACACAAAGAAATGGCACTTGGTTTTGCTAAACCTAGTAACAATAAAATACAAGGGTGAGGAACCTTTTTTCTGCCAAGGGCCTTTTGGATATTTA
>NW_005221544.1:0-217 GCF_000412655.1 Myotis brandtii
TAAGTTTAATTTAAAAAAAGAAAAAGAAAACCCATCTCACTGTTTTCCCCAACTTCCTGTTGAGGAGCAGAGGTGACATTCCATTGATTGACATGGAGGGGCTGGGCGCCTCTGAGTCATTTTAATTGTGTGCTGAAGCTCCTCCCGCCCCTTCACAGGGAGGAGGTGTTTGGAACCTCGCCAGCCCACTGAAACCTAAGAGGACACTTTGGCATCC
>NW_005221545.1:0-217 GCF_000412655.1 Myotis brandtii
GGTGGCACCAGGCCAAGGCGGGGTGCCAGGTGGAGCTATGGGGCTGGGGGCATGAGCCAGGGCTGCAAGGCTGGGGACATGAGCTGGGGCTGCTGGGGCAAGACGGGGCCAGACACGCCCTGAAGCCCTCCTGTGGTCCATTCCAGGCAGGCCATCTCCCATGGTCCCACCCTGGCCGGTCAGCTGGCCCCAATTCTACCTCTGCAGCCAAAAGAAG
>NW_005221546.1:0-217 GCF_000412655.1 Myotis brandtii
GATAATGTTACATGCAATAAGCACCAATTATTCAAGACAAATGATCTAATCTATCTATCTATATATATAAAGAGCCAGGGTCCGTAATGTCAAAAATGGCCAAATGGACAACCAAACACTGGAGGTCAGTCCTGCAGTCAGTGCTGGGTCACCGTGGAGACCCAGCACTGACTGCCACCAGTGCAGGTGCAGCGACCCAGCACTGACTGCCAAGGGG
>NW_005221547.1:0-217 GCF_000412655.1 Myotis brandtii
CTCTGAAATCAATAAAAATACATATTTTTAAAAATGTTGAAATGAAGTGGCAAAAGCTGGCACCCTGGTCTTGCTCCGGTCTGGGAGGAAAGCGCTCAGGCTTGCACCACTGGGTGTGATGCCAGCCGTGGCTTTCCATATGCAGCCTTTCCATGTTGGGAAAATGCCCTTCTGGTCCTACTTTTATCAGAAAAGGCTGCTGGGTTTGGCTGAATGC
>NW_005221548.1:0-217 GCF_000412655.1 Myotis brandtii
CTATGTCTTCAAAATAGCATTCCTATGTTGATATATGCTAATAGTAGTTTCAGCAAATACTTATTTTTAAAGAAAAATTCATAATTCTTAGTTTTTAAATGAGTTTTAGGTCACAGCAATATTGAGTGGAAAGTACAGGAAGTTCCCATAACCTCCACATTTCCTACACAAACAGCCTCACTCATTTTACATCCTGTAATAGAGCGGTGTATCAACA
>NW_005221549.1:0-217 GCF_000412655.1 Myotis brandtii
GCTATATATGCCAGAAAATAGCCTCTGTGTAGGTCATATGGGAAATGTAAAAATATTTAAACATAGATAGATAGAGTGTGTATATGTGTATGTTCACATGTATGTATACTAGTGTATATGTGTACATATATACACACATATGCACATACATATAGATACACAAACACATACATTTTAACTGTCTGATTTAAAATTCACCATAAATGCAAACATAGCC
>NW_005221550.1:0-217 GCF_000412655.1 Myotis brandtii
AGGGGGTTGTCCGGCCGGCAGAAGGGGGTTGTCCGGCTGGCAGAAGGGGGCCGCCTGCGGAGCTGAAACCCGGCTGTGGCTGTGCCGTGGAAGGTGAGGCTCTCATGGGAAGCCCCGAGCTCCAAGGGCAGTTCTGAGGCCCGGGAGGCGGGAGCAGCACAGCCCAGACGCGATGGGGCTGCAGGGACTGTGGTCAGGGGGGTCCTGACTGCGCACC
>NW_005221551.1:0-217 GCF_000412655.1 Myotis brandtii
CCTGCAGTGAATGCTCAGGGCAGGCTTTGGGAAAAGGTGAGGAGGCCTCCTGCCACACCTCGTGTACACTGCACCCTTGGCTCCAGGAAGTGTCACTGTCTCCTCTCACCCTCCAAAGGCCACCCTTGCCCCATCCTCCTAAGTCCCAAGCCCACTCAGCTGGCAGGAAGCTTCTCTGGAGGAGACAGAGGGGAGACAGAGGATTGTAATACAGACC
>NW_005221552.1:0-217 GCF_000412655.1 Myotis brandtii
CTTGCCTGCCTGCCTGGTTGCCCCTAAATGCCCCCCCAACCCCCCACCTGCCTGATTACCTCTCACTGCCTCTGCATGCCGGCCTGGTCACCCCTAACTGTCCCCTGCTGCTGGCCAGGTCACCCCCAACTTTCCCCTTCCTGCTGGCCTTGTCACTCCTAACTGCCCCCCCTGACGGCCTGGTCACCCTCAACTGCCCCACTCTGCTGATCTGGTC
>NW_005221553.1:0-217 GCF_000412655.1 Myotis brandtii
CGGGCAGCTTGTGACGGGAGGATGGGAGCTTGGCCCCTGTGGTCACGTGGCTCCTGGGGAGTAGCCGCTGTGGTAATTACGAAGATTGCACAGGCAAACGAATCCCAGTCGCGTTCTGCTCCCTGCAAAGGTCATCTCCAATGGCTGGACTTCATGGTGGGCAGGGGGCTGGGGTGAGGCCTGTCCGGGGCTCTGGGCTGCCGGCCTGAGCCCTGAG
>NW_005221554.1:0-217 GCF_000412655.1 Myotis brandtii
AAATCATGGAGAATGGGGGTTACTACCAAAGGGCAGAGATGTAGGTAGGCATGAAGCATTATATCCATCAATACCTTCTACACACACTTTAAATAGAGATGCTAACAAAGACTAATATATAGGAGTACCTATGTCAAGGATCATCAATATTAATAAAAGCCTAGGTGGCATCTTGCCCTCTCATCATCAAAAGATGGCCAACCCTATGTCGTCACAA
>NW_005221555.1:0-217 GCF_000412655.1 Myotis brandtii
TGTGAAATGAGCAAATATACTTTATTATTAATTTTTTTGGATAATGTAATTTATTAATCTGTTTTTGAAAATATTTTTTTCCTGTCATATAAGAGGGATAATGTCCATTGTGGGGAAGTATATGAGCCTATAACTGGCTTTTACAGATGATTAAATGCTGGGGTTGAGGCTGAGCCTTCGATAACTGCTTGAGCCATTTATGACATCATTTACTACC
>NW_005221556.1:0-217 GCF_000412655.1 Myotis brandtii
TGAAGGTACGGCTTCTCTGTGGGTGCACTGCTGCCCCCTGACCCCTGGAGCTCAGCCATAGAGGTGCTTCTATTTTTTAAAAACTTACATGGGCCCTTTTATCATTCACCAACCCCTATAAGTCTATCGTAATCCAGTCCATGGGTAAAACTAAAAAAAAAAAACACACACACACACAAAAAAAACACAATAGATTGGGAGTAAAACAAGCTTACTT
>NW_005221557.1:0-217 GCF_000412655.1 Myotis brandtii
CCCAAATCTCATGGCTGAAGGAAGGGGACAACTACGGATCTCTCAGGGTCATCATGAAGCTCACATTACTTCCTATACGTAAAAGCGCTTCATAAACTTTAAACAGAACCTCCGTGTGGAATTATGTCATGGCTTAGAGGCGGCTAGGCTCTGGTCAGCTTGCTTCCTTAGAGCAGTGGGGCCGCTGGCAGGCAACTTGGTCTCACCAATCTTTGGT
>NW_005221558.1:0-217 GCF_000412655.1 Myotis brandtii
TTTCTATGTATTAGATCAAACTTCTATGTCACCCAGAATTTTTAGAGTTTGTCTTATGCAGTAGATGTTTTGTGGGACCCAATGTTGCAATCTCTCAGGTCTTCTGGGCTGGGTATTCCAGGGATGCCCCTTGTAATATTTGGATTTTCTTGGTGTATTTGGGTCTTGAGTGATATTTCCCATTTATGGATGGTGTCTCCTCTCAGGGTGTCTGGTT
>NW_005221559.1:0-217 GCF_000412655.1 Myotis brandtii
ACTCCACCCATGCACAAATTTGTGCACTGGGCCTCTAATAAATATATAACTAAATTTACCTTGTGAACTAGATTGACTGGTTAATGCAGTTGATGCAAACATGTACATACACACACATCACACACACAGAGAGAGCACCACCACCAACAACAAATGAAAACAACAAGACTAACAAGAACTTATTAATTGAAAACTTATTAATTCATCTATTTGCATG
>NW_005221560.1:0-217 GCF_000412655.1 Myotis brandtii
GAAGTTAGTTCCTCCAGAAAAAAAATGTTTTTATTCTCATTTCCAAAATAATTGCCTTAGACATTGAGTCTTAAAGTCTGGTCTCTGGACCAGCAGCAGCATCACCTTGGTACTTGTTATAAATGAAAATTCTCAGGTTTCACTCAGACCTACTGAATCAGAAACTCTGGGAGTGGAGCCCATCAATCCGAGTTTGACAAGCTCCCCATGCAATTCT
>NW_005221561.1:0-217 GCF_000412655.1 Myotis brandtii
CCACCTACTGTGCCCATGGTGAGAGCATGATGGTGGGAATGGAAAAGGCACATACAATGGCAGCTGAATTAAGGGGAGGGGAAGGAACTGGGACTTGGATCCCTAACCCTTGACCCTGCACAGGGGTGGTGATGGGACCCCATGTGGGCAGCTGGTGGCCCTAATAGGCTCAAGTTGGGTCGGGGCTGGCCTGTGGGTTCAGGGGCACTGGGCAAGG
>NW_005221562.1:0-217 GCF_000412655.1 Myotis brandtii
GCCTATCTGCTCTCCCCTCCTGGTCTGATCCCCCTAATTGCCTATCTGTTCTCCCTTCCTCTCTATGCCCTGCAGACCCAGTGCAGTCATGCTGAGAGCTCTCTGCTGCGGCCATGCCCCCGTCCTGATTGGTCATTATGTGACAGCGTCCTGGCCAATTTGCATATTATTAGTATAGAAAGTTTCCACACTGACCCTAGAGAAGTAGGAGGGGTCT
>NW_005221563.1:0-217 GCF_000412655.1 Myotis brandtii
AAATTTTCTGCCCCATTTTGCTTTGTTCACATCTGACATTTTCAAAGGCCTACCATGATTAAACGATCGAATGGAACAACTTGTCCTGCTCTCCTTTGGCACATAACCATCTCCTTAATATGATTCACTGTGTGGTTCTTGTAATCCTGGTTATAGCACTCACCACTTTCAGTTCAGGCACTTTGTAGATATACTCTGTTTATTGCATAGTGTCTGT
>NW_005221564.1:0-217 GCF_000412655.1 Myotis brandtii
AACACCACAGACCTGGGGAACACGATCAGCTTCAGCTTCTTGCTGTGCTGAAATTCACCCTTTACATTATACTTGCACTGGAGGTGGGGAAATTCATGCCTAAATATAACTTGACTCAAAATCTAACCATAAATTTTATTTTAAAAATAGTATAAATTTAAACTCCCATACATCCACTTATAAGAGTGGTTTAACTGACATTTCTGAAAATCTAAAA
>NW_005221565.1:0-217 GCF_000412655.1 Myotis brandtii
CACACCCAGATTTTGTCTTTTACTTGTTAACCTTTTTGAATCCTTCCAAGTAAGTGACTATAAAATGGAAGTTTTGATAATGACCTCACTGGATTTTTGTGAAATAACTAAAGCAATTAAAACAATGCCCAGAACTTAGTGCGCGCATGCACATACGCACACACACATGCACACACACTGGTAATTATTATGATGATAGATTTGATAAAACTAAAGT
>NW_005221566.1:0-217 GCF_000412655.1 Myotis brandtii
AAATTCCTCTCTAATGGAGAAGGATGCCAGCATTCCACCTCCATGGTGCGCATGCCATCATGTGAGCAAAACAGTCTGCAATCATGGGGGTGCACCAATCCCAGACCAATCAGCCGCAAAGCTGAGACTGCTGAAATGATAGCGTAAGTCGCTGAGAAGGCCTGACTCGGTTCAAATTGAATACTGACTCAGGGGGATCCCACTCCCTAGCTCCTAA
>NW_005221567.1:0-217 GCF_000412655.1 Myotis brandtii
GAAACAAGGTAACACTACTGATTTTCAGGCCTACAATTTTAAAAATATTAAATATCACATGTGCTCACAGTGATAATGAAAAACTAGAATTTCTTCAAAAGCAAAACAATCACCTGTACTGCAACAGTTAGATAAGGAAAACATACATTTGTATAAGGAACTGAAGCTAATATTCCCAGGAAATTTATTTATAATACCTCAAACCTGGGAATAACAA
>NW_005221568.1:0-217 GCF_000412655.1 Myotis brandtii
AAAGACAAGTGAACTTTTAGCAGTCAAGGAAGTGAGTGGGTGTATCTTAGCGGGGAGGGCCCCGGGGTGGGGGGACTGGGAGTTGGGGAGAGTTCCCGGAGGAAAATGTGCTCGTTGGCAGGATGGAAAAGATTGAAAAGCCATGTCACTTTTTTTTGTTTTTCACATCTTCTTTGGTAGAGTGACAAATCTTGTGCCCATTTTTTAATTGGGTTGT
>NW_005221569.1:0-217 GCF_000412655.1 Myotis brandtii
GGCATGGCCAGGAGCCTGGCTGCAGGCTGAGGGGTTGGCAGGTCCATGGAGGCCAGGACACCCAGGGAGGGGAATGAGGCTGCAGAGCTGGGGGTCAGGGGTCAGGGGAGCACAGCAGGTCTTGGGGTACGACTGTGCTTTGGTGGACGGGTGCAGTGGGCACGTGCATGGGAGGGGCAGGAGGGGGCAGGCCCAGGGAGCCCCCCCACAGGCCCAC
>NW_005221570.1:0-217 GCF_000412655.1 Myotis brandtii
TCCCGTTACCCCCACTGGCACACAGCAGACACAGGCATGGAGACCTCTCGGGGAGCGCAGGCGGGGGCTCCCGGGGTGGGGGCAGGGGTGTGACCTGTACATGAATCTTTGTCCCTGCTCGGTTCTGCTCAATAAAATCTGGGTTCTCCTGTTCAAGCAGAACTCAACCTGAATCATTTTATGTCAGGAACCTCTCGTGACTGAACTCATCATTGCA
>NW_005221571.1:0-217 GCF_000412655.1 Myotis brandtii
TAATTATTTGAGTATAAGTTTTTCACTTCTTTTGTCAAGTTTAAAGTTATTCCTATAAAAGAGCACTTTTTGAGATGAGGATGTTTAGCTTTTCTAAGCATTTGTGACTTGCACAAGCATGACAGAGGGGTTGACTTATATAATAATAACCTGTCAACAGTACTCCTTCATAGAAAGACAGAATTATATTGAAATTATAATCCTGGGTCTTCCATTT
>NW_005221572.1:0-217 GCF_000412655.1 Myotis brandtii
ATGCTCTATCCACTGAGCCAACCAGCTAGGGCTATTTATGAGACTTTCTCATAGAAGGAAGCAGTATGTTAATTATATTCTGGCACGGGATCCTGATCTTTTTGGGATGGGACTTTGAGTACCACTGCTTTACTCAAAGGCCACAGCCACACTCTGTATTTTCTTCCTCTAGGCACTAAAACTGCTTCTTGTTTTGTTTTTATTGGTAATTGCAATT
>NW_005221573.1:0-217 GCF_000412655.1 Myotis brandtii
TAATATCCCCAACTTACAAAAGAGGGAACCGAGGCTAGGTGCTCAGCTAGAGGCTACATGGCTTGCATCTGGCGCACAGTAAATGGTCAATAATTACTTGTTGAAGGGATGACTGGGAGGGGGTTAGAGAGAATGAGAGAGGCAAACCGAGAGAGAAAAGAAGTTAAAAGACACAGTTACATTTCAGACTACAGATGGGAGACACCCCTGCACACTC
>NW_005221574.1:0-217 GCF_000412655.1 Myotis brandtii
GGGGAAAGCCCCCTATGCCTGAATGGGGCAGAAGAGGCGAGGAGGAATCAAAACTAAGACTGGAAGATGGGCTAGGACTAGATGGTGAAGGAGCTTGAATGCTCAGCTCGGGAGTTTGAAGTTATGTTTATGGACAAAGACAAAATATTGGACAGTTATGGGCAAGTAATGATGTGATTCGATCTATTCTTCAGGAAGACTATTCTGCCAAGGATAG
>NW_005221575.1:0-217 GCF_000412655.1 Myotis brandtii
GCGCTTTGTTTACAGGAGCGGCTGGGAGCCAGATGGGCCCACGGCCAGAGGCTGCCAGCCCGGGTGCCAGCTGGGTCCGGGATCATCACGAATCCCATTCGACCTGACAGCCCTCTGCCGTCCAGTCGGCCCCGTGCTCAGTCCTTCACGGGCTCATCTCCGTGTCTCTAAGGAGGCCCAGTTGGATCTACACAGACGGGTCCGATGGGCCAGGAGT
>NW_005221576.1:0-217 GCF_000412655.1 Myotis brandtii
TTTTAATTGATAGCTTCAGATTATTTTACCCAAAAAAAAAGAATATACATGCTTTTCAAGTACACATGAAATATTTTCTAGGAAAGTCCACATGTTAGGACACAAAACAAGTATCAGTAAATTTAAGAAGACTAAAATCATATCAAACATCTTCTCTGACCATAATTGTATGGAACTACAAATCAATCACAAGAAAAAAACCCTGAAAAACACACAA
>NW_005221577.1:0-217 GCF_000412655.1 Myotis brandtii
CCATCTGTTCTCCCTTTCTCTCCACGCCTTCAAACCCCGGCGCAGGAGTGCTGAGAGCTCTCCACTGAGGCCCCGGCCCCATCCTGCTGCCCCCATCCAGGCCGGGTGACACTGCAGGCCTGCGCACGCCTCCACCGGGGGCAGGGTGGGGGGCACCCCCAGCAGCAGCCTCATGTCCCAGTGGTGCAAGTCCCCACCCCCATCCCCGCCCACCAGC
>NW_005221578.1:0-217 GCF_000412655.1 Myotis brandtii
TTCAGAGGAGTAAAGTGCATTTCTCCTGCTTTTGAATCTGAGAATGAAGGATGCAGACAACAGCCCTGGCTACACTCCCACCTAGCAGCCAGCACCAAATGCCGGCCATGTAAGTAAAGTCACTGTGGACCCTCCAGCGATCCCATTGCCCCAGCCAACACAGCATGAAGCAAAAGAGTTGAAGGTTAACTTATAGAATTATTTTAAAAAGATCTGA
>NW_005221579.1:0-217 GCF_000412655.1 Myotis brandtii
GTGCAGCCAAGGTTGAGAACCACTGCTCTAAGCTATTCTGAATTTGCAGAAATCTGTGAAAGAAAAAGTTCTGTTGAGAGCCTGGAAATTGCTAGGATCCATGGGCTCAGTGGCTCAGTACCTTTGCCCAGCCCTGAGGTAAAGTAATCTAGACATGACTGCATTACCTCTAGCTTTAGACCTCAGTGCACACTCTTGCCAAGTTCATTATCTTTCA
>NW_005221580.1:0-217 GCF_000412655.1 Myotis brandtii
AAGAAAACTTACTACTAAATATAAACACATCTAGAAATTTGTACAGATCATACTTCATGAATTTTAACAAAGTAAATACAAACACATGCAACCAGCACACAGATGAAAAAAGTGAATATCACTTGCAGAAGTCCTGTTGATGTCTCTACCCTATCACTACCCACCCTTATTCCAACGGTTAGTTTTACCTCTTCTAGAATTAAAAAATATTTTTTTT
>NW_005221581.1:0-217 GCF_000412655.1 Myotis brandtii
GTGTCAGAGCACAGAGCTGGAACTAAGCTTTAGCCAGAGAGGCTTATTTATGGGGAGTCGGGCTGCATACTTACTCAGGTACCAGCGCCCAGGGGACAGTGGGCGTTTGCAGGCCTGGACCCAGGGGTCAGACACACTCGGCTATTTAATCCCCGTCGTCCACTCCCGGCCGCTGGAGCGTGGCCCGGCTGCGTATGCTGGAGCCTGCTTCCTTCTC
>NW_005221582.1:0-217 GCF_000412655.1 Myotis brandtii
GCAGGCAGGGCGGGTGTCCCGAGTGCTGCTTTCGCTGACCGTGTGTCTCCAACGCTGATCTCCAGGGTTCGCTGGAGGGCCGGGCAGGGACTCTCGCTGCGCCTGGGGCTGGGGCTGGGCTGCACAGCGGGTCCCCCTCCAGCGGCCACGCCCTGAGGTGATCGCTGCAAAAGCACAGCGCAGAAAGCCAAGTAAGGCAGAAGAGAATGAAAGACGT
>NW_005221583.1:0-217 GCF_000412655.1 Myotis brandtii
TACCCTGATTATAATACATCAGCATGCTAACTGACACACCCACTGGTGCCAGGACAGACCCCACTTGGACCATATAAGGAAGAAAAGGGGTGGTGCTCCAATTCCAGGAAGAGACCTGTCCCTACCTCAAAACTAATGCATATACCTCCCCCCATAATAATCTCCCCAGACTTCACCAAAATGGAGGTGACTGTGAGTGACTCCCTCTTCTCTGGGA
>NW_005221584.1:0-217 GCF_000412655.1 Myotis brandtii
CTGACACGCGTGTCATAGGTTCGCCATCACTGAGTCTAGAGGCTGGAAAAGGCAAAGAGACGGTTCTCCCCTTCAGCCTCCAGAAGGAACGCAGCCTTGCTGACACCTGGATTTAGCCCGGGGAGACATGTCAGACTTCTGACCCACAGAGCGGGAGTTTTGTTTTTGTGAAACCACTACACAAGTGGAAATTTGTTATAACAAACAGCAAATAGAA
>NW_005221585.1:0-217 GCF_000412655.1 Myotis brandtii
CCCCCAGCTCCGTCAGCTGGTCCAGCGTCTGCCTCTCCCGTCTCCGCCCACAGAGGCCCACTTAAGCGCTTTGCTGGTGTCCCGGGCGGGACTGACAGTGGTACCTCTGTCTGCCTCTCCCCCAAATTGTCATCTCCTTAAAGATGAACGCTGTTCCTGAGACAGAGAGGCATTCACTAGAGCGTATTTTTGTTTAGTTGTTGTTTTTTTCCCAAAA
>NW_005221586.1:0-217 GCF_000412655.1 Myotis brandtii
GTCATCAGGATTCCAGTTTTTGTCCTTTGTGCAGCTGCGAGGGTGAGAGTGTTTATATCTGCTTTCCTGGTCAGTTATTAGTTTTGGCTCCACAGCATCTTATTCTCACATGTCAATATGTGAAGGTCAAAAGGACTGCTTTTCCTTAGACATTTCTTTTTCACTTTTAAAACATTTTGATAAAGTAGAGTTGGCACACATTATATTACTTTCAGGT
>NW_005221587.1:0-217 GCF_000412655.1 Myotis brandtii
AAAAAAAGGTGTAATACAATTGAGAAAGCCTCCTATTTCTTCCTGTATTCCAGACTAAGTCACTGTAGCAAACTTGTCGGCTTCAGCCAACTTGTATTTTTATGTCTGAGCAAAGATGTGCTTCAAAGATAACTCCCTTTGAAACATGTGATAAAAGACTACTCAAAGCAAACTGAATCCATCATCAAATAACTTGTATTTTTCTTTTTTAAAAAAA
>NW_005221588.1:0-217 GCF_000412655.1 Myotis brandtii
GGACGGGGATGGACTGGGACGGACTGGGACGGACTGGCATGGACTGGGACGGACTGGGATGAACTCGGACGGACTGGGATGGACTTGGACAGACAGGGACAGACTGGGACGGACTGGACGGACTGGGAGCACAGACAGCCGGCCAGGCCAGGCCAGGGGACATGGGCACTGGGATGTGTTGGAACCCACCTGAAGGGGGCGGGGGAGGGCTGGGCTG
>NW_005221589.1:0-217 GCF_000412655.1 Myotis brandtii
GGCAGCCTACATGGGAAGACTGGATTTGGGAGGTAGAAAGGAAAGGTAAAGCAGTAAGAGAAAGTGAAGAGTGTAACTCTGGTGCTATCTTTTGTTCCTTTAGTCTCTTCCCCCTTTTGGGGTCTTTGTGGACTGTTTCTGCCCGCCCCTGGCGTTTCTTTTCCTCGCCAGGTGGAGTTTCGTTCTCTGCCGCAAGAGGGCGGCATGGCCACACTGA
>NW_005221590.1:0-217 GCF_000412655.1 Myotis brandtii
TACAATGCTAATCCAGGGAAACATGCTATTATCAAAAATAATAAATCCCTTCAAAGAGAAGGAATTGTGTCTTTACTCTAACTGCACTTTTCAGAATGTTATTTCTGAGTGTTTATTGGTCTTTGTTACAAATCCTGTGGGGTATTTTAAGCCAACTGAGATAGGCACTGCCAATTCCTAAAAAGCCTAAGGCAGTGGTTCTCAACATTCCTAATGC
>NW_005221591.1:0-217 GCF_000412655.1 Myotis brandtii
GGCCGTGGAGTTAGACGGCCACAGTGGTTGGAGATGCCACTAGGGGTCTGCTTGGCGGTGAGCTGTTTACTGAAGCTCGGCCTCTTGTGCAGAACAGCAACCACCGCTTGCACACGAGGCAGTGGGTACTCGAGAGGGAGGTCGTGAGGATGTGGAGCTGCTGATCAGAGAGGCCGGGCAGCGAGTCCCCGGGGAGGACGCCCTGTCCCACTGCAAA
>NW_005221592.1:0-217 GCF_000412655.1 Myotis brandtii
TTTTTCCCTCATTTGCCTGACTTGAAATTTCTGCTGGGTGTGGCAAATTTTAAAAATTGGCTTCACAGTTTTTCAGCTCCTACCTTTGAGACTATATTTCTCGATTTTCGGGGCCTTGGCTTAGACATTTGACATTTTTGGCCAACATAACATTAGGAAACATGAGAGAAGGCAAGATTTGAAAGGTGCTTTCCATTCCTCTTGCTTCTTCTGGAAC
>NW_005221593.1:0-217 GCF_000412655.1 Myotis brandtii
GAAGTTGAGAGACAGTTTAGTCACTATCTAATTGAAGTAACAGCAGTTGTCCCAGCTCTAACACACTCTGTGTTTTCTTTCAGGATGTAATTTTCTTACTAGTAACATGGAAGGAAGAGTTGTATCCAATGTAAAATGAAGACAGTAGTACCAATCTCACAGGGGGTTATAAGGATGAAAAGAGATGTAGCATAGATGTCCAGAGCTCCGTATCACT
>NW_005221594.1:0-217 GCF_000412655.1 Myotis brandtii
AGGGTAAACACCTTTTCTTTCTGAAAATCCTCCCCTCTTGTATCTCCTCTACAGTGGATCTGTCTCATGATGGTCAACAAATTAGAAGGTGTAGAATCCAATGGTTGCTCACTCATCTTCCTTTTTCCAGCTCACTGCATTATTTCAGAGTTCATGATCCTCAACTGCAAACACTTTCCACTCACTGTTTTCTGACAACAACTCTGATTTTCCTTCT
>NW_005221595.1:0-217 GCF_000412655.1 Myotis brandtii
ATGTATCTTACTCTATACATTCAGCCTTCATTCTTAGCAAGGGTCTCCTGGCTTCCTTTTCAGAAAATCTACTCTATTCATTTTCCTGTGAAAGGAGGAGTAGAAAGACAGGTTCTGAGACTATAACTGAGGAGGATAGGAGACTCCTCCCTGCAGAAGGGCTTAGGGCCCCTGTGCGAAAGCTCCATGACTGTGCCTGCTTCATGGTCCACCTGGT
>NW_005221596.1:0-217 GCF_000412655.1 Myotis brandtii
CTAATGTACATGCTGCTTAGCCAATGACTGGGATTCATCCCCGCGATGAGCTTCCTACTCAAACAGAGTAACGAGGTATGTCCACGGGCACCCGAGACCCTCCAAATCCAAGGGGATGTTCAGATACAGGGCGGTATTTGGTTTGCCCAGAAAACAGATCAAGAATGAGCGACCTCTGGTTAAGACACGAGTAAAAAGACACAGGTCAGAGGGCACC
>NW_005221597.1:0-217 GCF_000412655.1 Myotis brandtii
GACCCGAGGTAGGACTGGAGCACTTGACTTTGGAGGTTATAAGTTAAAAAAGGAGTTATGATGCCATGCTAGTTCCTGGCAGTGGCGGCACTGGCAGAGGAGGAGCATCAGCTGTGGACAGAGGCAGCCCCTGGGGATAGTGCCTCTGCACCCATCCCAACACCCACAGCAGCTTCAGGTATAGGTCCCCGCACTCCAGCTCTGGGAGGTGAGGGTC
>NW_005221598.1:0-217 GCF_000412655.1 Myotis brandtii
AGATTTGTTTTCCTCTCTCATTTCAAAAGATAAGGGTGTTTTTTTGCAAGATATAAGAGAGACACTTTGCATTCACAATTAGTTTGCAAGGGGAGTTAACTGCCCCCACTCGTTTACTATCTCTCTATAGTACATCAATGGGTGTTAACAACTAACCAATCCCATTGCTCTTGTATATATTTTTTCTCCACCCTCTTCTTTTCCAATGACCGAGTCA
>NW_005221599.1:0-217 GCF_000412655.1 Myotis brandtii
CACGAACACGCCCCCTCCAGGGCACAGACAGCCTGACACCCCGCGGGGCAGTGTCAAGGACTGCAGATGGCAAGCACCAGGAGCAATGCACAGGGGACCCCGAAAGGAGCCCCACGAAGAGGTGGGGGATGGGCCCATTCAGCTACCCGCAGACCCAGCTCCTCGGGAACAGAAGAGAGTGCCCAGTGAGTGGGCTGGGAGGCACAGGCCCGGGTGC
>NW_005221600.1:0-217 GCF_000412655.1 Myotis brandtii
GTATAGTTTATAAATGTGTTTGCTCTATCAGCTTCAAAGCAGACATTGTATTCAGTAGACGAACCTTAGACCTGAGAGATGCTTTGTTTTGAGTAAAGACATTTGCTGCCCATGAAATTTTAAGAGGTTACATTATACACTATTAATACATATAGATTTATATTAATAATTTGGTCTTACATTGATAGAATAATAATTTTAATCTTTCTGTCACCAA
>NW_005221601.1:0-217 GCF_000412655.1 Myotis brandtii
GCTTAACCTGATAAAAATTAATTTCTCATTTATATAATTATTCAATGTGAGCGCTCTTGTTCAGTAGAAGCTTTTCTGTATTAAGTGATTTCGGTGGTACTTTGAGTTTGTGGAGATCCTGGACAAATATTTTTTACAGGACTTCTATCTATATACACAGTTGATTAACAAAATTTGTATAAATATTATAAAAATCACTATAACCATTGAAGTATAG
>NW_005221602.1:0-217 GCF_000412655.1 Myotis brandtii
GATAGGGCCCGGCAGAGGGCACTGGGGCTACGGGGGAAGGGGGGCGGGGGGGGCACCCACCTCTGATGGGCGGACCCTGATGTGAGGAGCTGTGCCTTGTATTCCCCAAGTGATGGCTGCACGGAGCCAGCAACGGGCCAGAGAGCACGCCGCCTCTGTCACCCACGGCACATGTGTGTATGTGTGTGTGTATGTGTGTGCGTGTGTGTGTGTGCGT
>NW_005221603.1:0-217 GCF_000412655.1 Myotis brandtii
CTCCTGCCTGCTGCTCCCGCTCATCCTGGCCCCACTGAGCCTGCCGCGGGCTGGTGCCCAGTCAGTTCTGATTGGGAGAGGCTCGCGCTGCCACAGCGGCACTTGCCAGATGTGAGCCCTGCATCTGGCACCCGTCCAGAGGTGGGTGGGGATGGGCCAGGATGCAATTGGCCCTCCAGGTGGGCAGTGGGATGCCCTTGCAGGCCTGGGATCCGAT
>NW_005221604.1:0-217 GCF_000412655.1 Myotis brandtii
TAAAAAAAGTCAATAAAATATATTTTTAAAAAAGAAAGAAAAACTCTAGCTTTCTTCAATACGAATAATTCCTAAATATGATTCAAACCTAGCTTTGAATCATATTGAAGCCATTTATCTGAAATTATTAACTCCACAAAAAGATAGAAACCTACGTAAATGCTTTAATTAATATATATATTTTTAAATCCTTACCCAAGGATATGTTTATTGATTT
>NW_005221605.1:0-217 GCF_000412655.1 Myotis brandtii
TCTTATTATACTGTACTTACCTTTTCACTTAAAGGAACCACTTTATGGTTTCTTTTTGGCATATCTGAATTGCCAGCATCACTACTCTTGCTCTTTAGGGCTATTATTAAGTAAAATAAAGGTTACTTGAACACAAGAACCGCAAAAGTACAACATTGGATCTGATAACCAAGATGGCTGCTAAGTGACTATGGGTGGGGAGATTATACAGTGTGGG
>NW_005221606.1:0-217 GCF_000412655.1 Myotis brandtii
GAAGACACCCAGCACACACAGTCTACAAAGGGGTAGCTCTTATACAAGGTAATACTCCTTTAAGACTGGGGGAGGTTACTATTTTGGGAGAGACAGACAAAATGAGGAGATAGATAAATATGTTCCAAGTGAAATACCAGGACAGAAACCCAGAAAAAGAACAAAATGAAACAAAGACAAGCAATCTATCAGATAAAGTATTCAAATGCTGGTTATA
>NW_005221607.1:0-217 GCF_000412655.1 Myotis brandtii
GAGTGGGCAGCTACCTGGGAGCAGTAGGCCTTTCTCTGTAAATGGCAGCAACAGAGCAGAGTAAGAATTTAGGGGCAGAACCAGAAATACAGCCTTTATTCTGTCTTTGAATAGCAGAGGCCTTAGGAGGCCTCCACGGAACACTGCATGTATCTCCATTGCCAGAACCCCGGAGATCCGGGCCTAACGTCATCCCAGGAACAGTATTCTTGAGCCA
>NW_005221608.1:0-217 GCF_000412655.1 Myotis brandtii
ATTCCTCAATAATGAGCACCCAAACCTAATCAACTCCTCACAAATTATTGTTTCTTTGTATAAAAAGATATAAAAGCTGCCTGCTTTTCAGTCACTCCCAAACATCAATTTTATGATTTTTCGTGCACATGAAATGAAATTGTTTTTTTTTTTTTCTCCTGTTAACGTCTTGTGTCAATTTTCTTGTTAGTCCAGTCACAGGAACGCAAGAGAGGTA
>NW_005221609.1:0-217 GCF_000412655.1 Myotis brandtii
CATGAATACATGGAACAGACTGACAGTTGTCAGAGGGAAGGAGGTTGGGGGACTGGATAAAAGAAGGTAAAGGGTTTAAGCAAAATGTTATATATATAACATATATATAATATATATTATATATATAAAATTTTGCCTAAGCTGCAGTCTGGCCTCCATTTGCAGGAGGCGACTGGGCCGATTAGGGGAAGGTGCTGCCCCATCACCCCGCCACTGC
>NW_005221610.1:0-217 GCF_000412655.1 Myotis brandtii
TAAAAATGCAATTGATTTCTGAATATTTCTTTTATATCCTGCTACTTTACTAAATTTATTTACCAGTTCTCATAGTCTTTTGTTGGAATCTTTAGGATTCTCTATAAACAGTATTATGTCATCTGCAAATAATGACAATGTCATTTATTTTTTTCCAGTTTGGATGTCTTTTATTTGTTTTTCTTGTCTAATTGCTGTGGCTAGGACTTCTAGTACT
>NW_005221611.1:0-217 GCF_000412655.1 Myotis brandtii
CTAACTGTAGAAGATACATTCCAAAAATAAATAACCCGAACGTGAGTTTGATTGTAGGGAGCAACCCGTTTTCCTCAGTGGTGAGAGCAGTGCATGCCATGGCTGGGTGCAAGGCGGGTGTATGCAATTCCATTCCACCTACTCCATCCTTGATGGGGCCTCATCCTTCCCCTAAACCCCTTCCCTGGGTCTGGAAATGATCAAAGCAGGATAGCAA
>NW_005221612.1:0-217 GCF_000412655.1 Myotis brandtii
TTTCAGACTGCCATTATGCTGACCTTTGTAAATAGGGCTCAGAGTTGATTCATTAAATATAAGAAAGACCTTCGAAGCTCATGTAGATACTTGTGTAAGAATGTTTAATCTGAAATCATGTAGATAAAGTCTTCCCACTGCCAGGACATGGACCCCATTTCTCAGGGACATATCACAAGGTGTCTGGGCCAAAAGCAAGTAACTCCCTGACATGACT
>NW_005221613.1:0-217 GCF_000412655.1 Myotis brandtii
CTGAAGGTAGAGGCTATTGGTAGAATGTGTGCATATCGAAAAGTGATATAGAAACAGCTGAGTTAGTTTTGGGTAATGTTTCCACTGTTCTGGTGTGAATAAAATATATATGCATGTATGAGCTACAAAATATGAATTGTGTAATTTGAATGATTCCTCATAAGAGTGAAATGCTCCTACATTTGCATTGAAAGCTGTCAGAGGGGAGGGGCCTTGG
>NW_005221614.1:0-217 GCF_000412655.1 Myotis brandtii
CCTTGCCTGGGGTAACATGGGCACAGGAGCTGCCGCTATTCAGACAGGAGGGCAAAAGATGGCCCACGATGACTGGAGAGAAAGAAGCCAGGATCAGCATTGTGGAGCTGATCCGCATTGTGGGGGGATGGGGGGGGGGTACAGTGACAGCAGAGGGTCCCTCATGGAACTCTAGGGAAGCTGTGGGAGAGGAGAGAGAGAACTAATGACTGAAGCC
>NW_005221615.1:0-217 GCF_000412655.1 Myotis brandtii
GGGCTCTGGGTTCAGACAGCTTATGACCAGACACAAAGAAGGACTCCGTTCCTGGCAAATGTGTTAACAAACACGCCACCTGCAGAGGTGAGCAGAAGCGACGCCCGCAAAGCACTCAGTGTAGCCTGTGCGCCATACATGCAGGCTGCTTTTATGACTGTCCTTAAAGCACTGTACCAGGCTGCTCAATGTGGCATAGCGAGCAGTGCCGTCAATA
>NW_005221616.1:0-217 GCF_000412655.1 Myotis brandtii
CTGGGGTGGGAGGAGAAGGGGGCAGGCCCCAGGCGGGGGGCCCGAGGTTGGGGCAGGCTCTCTTCCTGTGTCTACGTTTTACCTGGAACTTCAGGAAGCCTGGGACTGCTACACTTGCTATTGTTCTTCTACTTCGTTATGAAGGGATACCCGTGGAAGTAAGAGAATGCAATGTATTATTTTAAACAATCTCTAGATTGATTTATAAGCTTTTATT
>NW_005221617.1:0-217 GCF_000412655.1 Myotis brandtii
CTTGGATATGCCTCATTGGAGGACACCATTCAACCCACAACACTGAGTGATCTTAGGAAGTCACAGCCCCTCTGAGCCTCAATTCCCATGTCTACAAGACAGGGACAGCAATTCCTATCTCACAAGGTTATTATGAAAATTAAAGTGAAAGCATTTATCACATAGTAGATGCCCTATAAGTACATATTTTTAACTTAGGCAGATTCCAACCCTGGGA
>NW_005221618.1:0-217 GCF_000412655.1 Myotis brandtii
CTCAGGGTCTCAGAGCTAGTAAGGAACTGAGTCTGGAATAGAACCCACGTCTCACTCTACATCCTGTATCCTGTGCTCTTTCTACTAAGTGTCCTCTTTGTATTTAGGCCGCAGAGCTTATGGCCACCTTTAGCCAGCAGACCAGTCCTAACCCCTTCCCGTCTCCCCTTCCTGTCCCTTGCCCGCCATTGGTCACCGGTCCCCAGCCCTCAGGATG
>NW_005221619.1:0-217 GCF_000412655.1 Myotis brandtii
GAACAGTACAGCTCAAACTGCAAATGAGATGAGACCCCGCAATGAAAACCTGACGGTTGTAACGCACGTACAGTGAGCTCGAGCTCCCCATCCCTTGGTACTTCCGCGCCTGCCCCAAGTTTCCCTACACCAGGACTCCCACCACCGGGACACAGTCTCACAAGCAAGATGCCAGCGCTTCCCGGGACCTCCGGAGCCGGGCGCTATTTCCTGATGG
>NW_005221620.1:0-217 GCF_000412655.1 Myotis brandtii
AATTTTATTCTTCAAACTTCATAGGACAAGAACCTGTAAGGAGAGTCCCAGCTTGCCATTCAGGGTATAAGAAACAGATAAAATAATTAAGATTTAATGTCTTTGAGGAGTGAGAATCAGGCTTCAAAGACATTTCAAGATTTATGGATTCAGTGTTTGAATATTTTGTGTGTGTGTAGAACACATTTTTGTAACATAATATTTGGAAAAGTGTATA
>NW_005221621.1:0-217 GCF_000412655.1 Myotis brandtii
ACAAGGGAATTCTCATCCACAGCTACACCTAGAAGGAAGAAGAAGTGGACTTTGGTGACTAGCTACCAGTCTTTGCCATACAAAGACTCCAAAACATACTTTCAATGCTCACTTTTCAAGAACAGGAATGAGAGAGCAAACCAGGAAAGAGGGGGCCCTGAGGTCTAAGACACAGGAGAGATGGGGTAGAGCAGTGGTTCTCAACCTTCCTAATGCC
>NW_005221622.1:0-217 GCF_000412655.1 Myotis brandtii
GGGGGCGGTAGCGCCCACTTTGGGAATCACTGGGATAACCCAAACCTCTCTTTAATGTGTATATTTAAACTTCCAAATTCATATATGCTCCTTAAAGATAATTTTAAAAAGCAAAAATGGAAAAATAAAAATTCTTCAAATTTCTACTAAGCACCACAATAACGGTCTAGCCATTTCTTCCAGGTTTAAGGATAGAAACCATTTTGAGCCTGGCCAG
>NW_005221623.1:0-217 GCF_000412655.1 Myotis brandtii
GAACTAAGTTATTTCCTACACTGTTTGCTACACTTCTCTAACATCCTCTGCTGATAGGTGTTAGCCACTCTCTCAATCATATAACCATATAGTCCAGGATATGCTGATCACAGACAGTGGAAACTGGTTTCCTCAGGCTGATGGTAGAGTTTCCTCTCCAGCATAGTCAAACAAGTCACTTCTGGGAACTGTACCCAGTGGATCAGGAGATTAACTG
>NW_005221624.1:0-217 GCF_000412655.1 Myotis brandtii
TATTATCATCAGAGGGTAGAAGAGGGAAAATTCATGAAACTCCAATCAGTCATTTGTAGTTTTTAGTATTTGATTTTTGAAGCTAGTATAAATAGTAAAATTATAAACAAAGAAAGGGTTATGTTATTTTCTTATTATTTGTAAGATTACATTATCTGTAATATGTATCTCAACTAGTTTCCAATGATAATTGCCAACTACCTCTTGGCATTTTTTT
>NW_005221625.1:0-217 GCF_000412655.1 Myotis brandtii
TAATCCTCACCCAAGGATATTTTTCCATTGATTTTCACAGAGAGTTGAAGGGAGGGGGAGAGAAGAAACGGATTGAATGATCCATTCTCATGAACATGAGAGTAAAACTTGTAAATTGCCTCCAAACTTTCCCTATTAGAAAAGCCATTTCCCTAATCCCTCTTCCGCACGTGTCTTTGGGCACTCGCACAACGTTATCTCTGAGGCGTGTGCCCAG
>NW_005221626.1:0-217 GCF_000412655.1 Myotis brandtii
TGGCATGAGAAGCGGAAGGACTTGTTCCAGGACCTAAGAAGTGCGGGGGTCCTTGACTTCTCCAACAACAGGGAGCCGCCGGGAGGAGCCGCCGGGAGGAGACGGCCCTTGTGGATCCCCCCAGGCCCTCGGACGCCTGTGAGGGAGGAAGACCGTGGCCAGAAGCCCCGGAGACCGACAGCCACCGCTGCCAAACACCTGGGAGGGCGGCACCGAG
>NW_005221627.1:0-217 GCF_000412655.1 Myotis brandtii
CCTGGCTGTTCCTGTCACTGGTTTTGATCATGTGATTGTCGGAATAATGACACCCCCTCCTCAACATGTCCTTGTCCTAATATCCAGAGCCTGCGAATATATTATGCTCATAACAAAGGGGAATTAGAGGTTGCTAGTCAGATGCCCTTGAGCTGGGGAGACTATCTTGGATTACCCAGGTGGCCTAATGACATGACAGGGGTCTTTAGAAATGAAG
>NW_005221628.1:0-217 GCF_000412655.1 Myotis brandtii
ATATTAACACTATGTGCATATACAAATTCATTAAAAAATAAGACCTCACCTTTGGGAGGGGGGGTTTTTGCCAAAATTTGAAAGCTGTACAAAGATATTCATTATAGTGTTTACAACATTGAAAAATGCCAAAAACATCAAACAATTTATAAATCATGCCACAACCATACAGTAGAATAGTATGCAGTCATTAAAATTGTTTCTTAAATGTCAATAC
>NW_005221629.1:0-217 GCF_000412655.1 Myotis brandtii
GACGCTCAACCACTGAGCCCCGCCGGCCGGGCTATGAGTCCCTTCATTTTGGCCTCCTGTGCTCAGATGTCAGCCTTGCCTCCACCCTGCCCCCCACCACGGCCCCCACAATATCAGCAGAACACCCCGGGGAGGGTAACCCCAGAACAGCACTGAGTGGCCATCTTTTTTAAAAATATATTTAAAATATATTTTTATTGATGTCAGAGAGGAAGGG
>NW_005221630.1:0-217 GCF_000412655.1 Myotis brandtii
AGGTTTGTGGAAAGAGTGGTAAAAGGAATTTAGGGACTTCGTAGGAGGGTTTTAATTTCATCTTGGTACTCAGAAATGGGGTGAAACCCGATCCCCAATCCTTGCTTTCCTGTTTCGTCTCAGCTTTGTTTCTTATTCCTTCTGCTGATGGCAGTTATGAAAGACTATAGCAGCTCCCCCTTATCTGCCTGGGATGTGAATCATCCCTTTGTCCAGT
>NW_005221631.1:0-217 GCF_000412655.1 Myotis brandtii
GCTAAGGGCCTGAGACGCCCATCCTGGGCTTAGGGCTACAGAGGGGCAGGCTTGGAGCTTTGCATCCGGGTTTCTGGTTGCCTAGAGAGGGGAGGTCCAGACGGGAACCCTGAGATGATGATCTTGAAGCTAAGGACAGAGCCTCCTGATCCTGGGGACCCGATCTCAGGGCTTTGGCACGGGCTTGCTGGGTGGCCTTCATGAGTCCCTTCCCCAT
>NW_005221632.1:0-217 GCF_000412655.1 Myotis brandtii
GGATTTCATCCCATCAAGTACCCTATGCATGAAAGACAATAACTGCCGAGCGGGTCACAGGAGACACTGTGCTTAGAACATAAAACGCATCTCTGTGTCTAACACACGGTGCCGAAGAGTCCCCTGCGGAGAGAGGCATGCGCTTGCCGATCTGCATGAAGCCAGGGAGGGGTGCCACCGAAGTGTCCCTGACTGTGCACACGGAGCTTCCGTGGGG
>NW_005221633.1:0-217 GCF_000412655.1 Myotis brandtii
ATATTTAACTTACAGCTTATATAAAACTTAAATTGAAATTGAGCATAAGCTTACATGTAAGAATTAAAAATCTAAATCTTCTCAAAAAAAAAAAAAACAGAGAAGAAAATCATAATGACCTTGGGTTTAGCAACAGCTTTTTAAATAAGATTCAAAAACAATGAACTATAAATGCAAAAGTCAATAATTTAGTCCTCATCAAAATAAAAAATAAAAC
>NW_005221634.1:0-217 GCF_000412655.1 Myotis brandtii
CCACCGCTGTTGTCATTAGCTGAGCTAAGACTAGACGACCGAAAACGAGGCATATTTAAAATTGGAAAATGAATATAATTTATGGGATAGCAACAAAAGTAGTTTATTTATAAGCTACTTTGAGACACTAGGGATAATTTGGCAGATACCAACGGTTTGAAATAGATAGATAGCACGCCAGAGAGATTTGGACTCACCGCCAATCTCAAGGTCAAGG
>NW_005221635.1:0-217 GCF_000412655.1 Myotis brandtii
CAAAGTACCTGGACCATTTTTCCTCCCCACCAGCAATGACTGACAGTTCCTGTTGGTCCATGTCCTCTCCAGCATCTGGTGTTTATCGGTGTTCTAGATTTTGGCCATTTTAACAAGGTCAACCACAAGTTTACATGTGCCAACTCTCCCCTAGCAACCACCAGAGAGTAGAGAAAAGGAGAGTGGGCTCTCAGTGGACACTCGCTGATTGACTTGG
>NW_005221636.1:0-217 GCF_000412655.1 Myotis brandtii
TCTGGATAGTATTTTGCTTCATTGGGGTTCAAAGTTAATCTTTCCTAACATCAAATCAATTGCAAATGTTCATCCATAGAATCCATTCTTAGCTCATGAGCTGTATAAAAATAGGTACAGGCCAGATATGGCTCCAGATCTCTGGTAAAATCACCACTGTCTGAAGCAAAGTCAACGTTGGGTGCTGTGTTCCAAGAATCTGTAGTGTAATCATACC
>NW_005221637.1:0-217 GCF_000412655.1 Myotis brandtii
AAAAAAATTTAATTGCAATAACTTTTATTTGTGGAGTGCTTACAATGTCCAGGTAACTTACCAAGTATCTAAGATGCACTAGCTCATTCCCACCTCACAGAGACTCTACTTGATATAATAGAGTAACTACACATTTTACCCATGCGAAAGTCGAATCTTAGAGGTTGGGTGGCTTGCAAGTTCCCATCAGTAGCAGAGAAAGGACTCCAAAGTATAA
>NW_005221638.1:0-217 GCF_000412655.1 Myotis brandtii
CTGCAAAACAATCAGATTTCTTGCAAGTGTTCATTAACTTTTATTCCAACAGATCCAAGAAAATATAACTAGGCCTTATTTAATGTATTATGTAGATTGGAAAATGTTATAGCCCCCATAAATATAAAACCATTATTAATTATCAGAAAATACAAACTACTTTCTTTTTTTTTTTTTTTCAACAAGGGATGTGGTTGAGTGCTAGGGGCACAGGAAG
>NW_005221639.1:0-217 GCF_000412655.1 Myotis brandtii
AAAAAGAAAGTCAATGTCCAGAAACGATTGCTAGGTCGTCCCAAATGTCTACCCCCCAGAGCCCATTCAGTTGTAAGTGACGGCAGCCGTGGACGATCCTCATCACGAAAGACCTCATTTGCTCTGTGCACACGGGGCTGAAGGAAACACGCCCTCGGTTAATCCCGAGACCCCGCACAATGGCTTTGATCAGAAGATTGAAACACCTCAGTCCCTC
>NW_005221640.1:0-217 GCF_000412655.1 Myotis brandtii
TTTACTCCTGAGCTGAGTATTGGTGCCACCCTCCCTCAGAGATGGACCCGTAATAAAACTAGGGTTTTGAAACAAGAAATAAACAAACAGCCAAGAATGGTGTTACATCATTTTAGTTATATATTCTTATTAGAGGCCCGGTGCACAAAAATTCATGCAAAAGTAGGCCTCCCTTCACCCGGCTGCTGGCACCAGCTTCCCTCAGGCACCCAGGACC
>NW_005221641.1:0-217 GCF_000412655.1 Myotis brandtii
TCAGGCACAAGTGTTGGTGGGGGGAGGGCGTCCCCTGCGCAGGCAGTAAAAGGGGCACTGGGGATGCATTTGGGGACCAGCACGGCCCTGGGAGTGACACCTGTCCCCTTTCTGGCGATGGTCCACCGAGTTTCTCTGGCTCAAGCTCCAAAAGGCAGACTGAAGCCAGTGCCGGCCATGGGTCAGCAAGACAGGAGTTTGGGTGCTGGCTCCCCTG
>NW_005221642.1:0-217 GCF_000412655.1 Myotis brandtii
TGCACATGTGTATTTTATTCTGATTTATGCCAGAAATTTCCCCATAACACCTTCAATCTAATCTGAATGCTTCTAATTACTCTATTTCATGGTCTTACTTCACATCACTTCCCAGCCCCTACTAGGGCATCATTGGCAACTGGTGTAAAAGATGCCTTGTTTTGAGTGCCTAAGGCAATGAGGTTTACCTGAGCTCTGTCATACAGCCAATTCCACT
>NW_005221643.1:0-217 GCF_000412655.1 Myotis brandtii
GTATGATTCCTCCAACTTTGTTCTTCTTTTTCAAGATGGCTCTGACTCTTCAGGGTTTTTGTGGTTCCATGTAAATTTTTTGGATTATTTGTTCTACTTCTGTGAAATATGTCATTGGCATTTTGATAGAAATTGCATTGACTCTATAGATTCTTTGGGTAGTATGAACATTTCAGTGATGTTAATTCTTCTGATCCATGAGCATGGTATATGCTTC
>NW_005221644.1:0-217 GCF_000412655.1 Myotis brandtii
TTTAGAGAGAGAGGAAGGGAGGGAGAGAAACATCGATAGGTTGCCTCCCAAACACACCCTAACTAGGGGTTGAACCCACAACCTAGTAGGTATGTATCCCAACCGGAAATTGAACTCACAACTCTTTGGTATCTGGGATGATGCTCCAAGTAACTGAGCTACTAGGCCAAGGCCATGTGTTATCTTTTTTTGTTGTTGAAGAAGCTTTAAAAAAAAA
>NW_005221645.1:0-217 GCF_000412655.1 Myotis brandtii
GGCCCTGGGCAGCACCTGGGCCCCCAGGCCCCTACGCACGCCCCTCTGCCTGAGTCATTGGGCCCCCAACCAGCTCCCTCAGTGCCTGGGAGCTGAGCAGCAGTCCTGCCCCCCACCGTCACTGCTGGTCACCATCTGCGGGGTGATGGGTGGGGTGATTGGGCCGCACATGCACCTTCCTTGGCCTGGCACCACTCACTTACCTGCTCCACCATCC
>NW_005221646.1:0-217 GCF_000412655.1 Myotis brandtii
AAAAAAAAATTTGACCTAGGAGATCTATATGTGGCAATTTGTAACAGAATCACATGGCTTATGTTTAGGAAATCATGGTTTTGATTAAGAAGCAACCATTTAGTTCCCACTGTTTTATTAAAACAGACATTAGCAGATAATAGGAAACATATTTGACAATGCAGCCAGCCTTCAGTCTGGGACATCAGTGAGTTAGCGTGAGATTTCCTTCCACGCT
>NW_005221647.1:0-217 GCF_000412655.1 Myotis brandtii
GATAATTCCAGACTTATTCCTGCACAAATCAAACGTGTGTGGACCATAGTGGCTGGCGTTCAAGGAGTTCTCACGGCACGCACGGCCCTTTGCATGGAAAGAGGCATTTCATGCTCCCAGCAGCCTTTGAGGAGGCTGCTGGCATCATGACCATGGAGATGAAGGTCACAGAGGCCGAGCTGGGAGGTGCAGGGCAGAGTCCCCCCTGGGCTTGTAT
>NW_005221648.1:0-217 GCF_000412655.1 Myotis brandtii
CATACACATTCAAAGGCCCATTCTTTTATGGCACCAGACACTACAAAAGATACAAAACAAACAAAATTAAAATCAAGAGTATTTAACATTTACATTGGAAACATAGACAGCACAGATCAGAAGTTCCAAACTGATAGCCCATGGGTAGTTCTTGGGTGGTCTATGTGTGAAAAATAAATAGATAATATTATCTACACTAATAAAAGAGAAACATGCA
>NW_005221649.1:0-217 GCF_000412655.1 Myotis brandtii
AACAAAAATATCAGACATTATAAATGAATGACCATTAGTTGAATTTTTAAAAAATATATTTTTATTGATTTTTTTAAAGGGAAAAGATGGGAGAGATAGAAACATCAATGAGAGAAACATCCATCAGTTGCTTCCTGCACGGCCCCTATTGGGGACTGAGCCCAGTAACCTGGCCACATCCCTGACCAGGAATGGAACCAGGAACCTCTTGGTTCAT
>NW_005221650.1:0-217 GCF_000412655.1 Myotis brandtii
TAACTCCCATGCCCTCCTCCCCAGCCCCCCGCACCCACCGGTCTACTTTCTGTCTCCAGAATCCGACTGCTCTGGGTACCTCATATAAGTGGAAGCATACATATTTGCCTTTTTGTGACTGTCTTCTTTGACTTAGTCCTCGAGGTCCATCCATGTTGTAGCAGGTGGCAGAATTTCCTTACTTTTTAAAAAATATTTTTTTATTGATTTCAAAGAG
>NW_005221651.1:0-217 GCF_000412655.1 Myotis brandtii
AGCAGGGGCAGCAGCAGGAGCAGCCACCACAGCTTACGCAACCCCGGGGGCTGAATGAACCCACAGCTCGCAGCTCGCCAGGACCCGAGGCCTCTTATGTTCTCACTTCATCCCTGGACGTGGGCGAGTCGGCGGAGATTGGCATCTTAGTTAAGGCTTGGCCCAGTTTCAGCTGGACGGCACCTAGGTCAGGCGCCAGGTCAGCACCCAGGGCCCT
>NW_005221652.1:0-217 GCF_000412655.1 Myotis brandtii
GGGAATTTCACAAAGTTTTAAGATAGAAATACATCTTTTTGCTCAGGTTCATTCTATTTTGATTTTCTAGAATGAGTTGACCCACAATGAAGAATAAAGTAGCTACTTAAAACACATGCCTACATTTGGAACTTTTTACTTCTAAAATAGGCTGATATATTTAATTGTTTAAGAAGGACAATATATATCTATATCTATATATCTATATATCTATATC
>NW_005221653.1:0-217 GCF_000412655.1 Myotis brandtii
TCTTCCCCATCAACAGGAGAACATATCCTGGACGGCCGGCTGGTCCCAGAGAGAAAGAACGTACAGCAGAAACACAGCAGCCGTCCACAGGCCTGCCATGAAGACTCCTGCGTGAGAAATAAACGCTTCGCGCTGTAAAGCTACGGGGTGGGGATGGCCTGCGAGGCAGCATTTCTGCGTCAATAGCTAACTGACACAAACAGGAAGAGAAAGAAGG
>NW_005221654.1:0-217 GCF_000412655.1 Myotis brandtii
CTTGGAGAAGTAGACAAAAAAGAATAGGTATGCAAAATGGGTATGATAGGCATGAGGAAGTAAGCAAAAAGGAATAAGAATGGGTGTAATGGTTACAGATTACAGGCAATGCAGGTTGGGGGGCTTGCAAAGTGCAGGGCAAGTGCCTCTGGGGGTTCCATTCTTTTCACAAAGTTGTTCATCTCTCCATGATAATAGACAGTTCTTAGATGAGAAT
>NW_005221655.1:0-217 GCF_000412655.1 Myotis brandtii
TCTTTCTTTCTTTCTTTCTCTCTTTCTCTTTCTCTTTTAATTCTAGGATAGTAATTCCAATCGCAGTTTTTCAGTGCAGCAATTTTACCACTTATTTCTTTATTTTAAATTTATATTTATTTTAATATATTTTAATGATTATTTGTATTATTCTATTTCTTTGTATATTTTTACATTTCCATTGTACATGCAATATAATGTTTATAAATAATAAGGA
>NW_005221656.1:0-217 GCF_000412655.1 Myotis brandtii
GGAAGAACATGTCCACAGTCACATCCCTGGGATTTCCTGGGGCCACTGTAGGAAGACCCAAGGCCTTCCTGGCTTGTCCAAGATGCAGGGACTCACACCTCTATCTCATGTCGAAGGCCAGTGACAGGAAGCCGAGGACTTGGGGTGACAGAGCAGGCCTGGGTCCCCCTAAGTTCCTCAAGGCCCGGTTCTAGAGGACTGTTCTGGAGAGACCTCT
>NW_005221657.1:0-217 GCF_000412655.1 Myotis brandtii
TCACTTATTTTGGATGTCTAAATCTCAAATATTTTATAACAAATTTAGGAATAAGACTAGCTTGTTTTTGAGAATTAGCTACACACTTACACTGTGTACTTAAAAAGTAATTTATTGGACGCTTACCTGAGTTTCTAGGACTTTGAGTGGCAGCCACCCAATCACAGGGAGTGTCACTGACTGAGGGCCCAGCTGCTGGGCTCCAGCTTATTTGTTC
>NW_005221658.1:0-217 GCF_000412655.1 Myotis brandtii
TTTTTAAAATTAAATTTATTGGAGTAACATTGGTTAACAAGTTTATGTAGGTTTCAAGTGTATAATACATCATCTTTATATTGAACTAGAGGCCCGGTGCATGAAATTTGTGTACTCATGGGGAGGGGAGTCCCTCAGCCCAGATTGCGAGAGGGCATAGGCCAGGCCAAGAGACCCCCGCCAGTGCACGATCAGGGCTGGGGAGGGACACAGGAGG
>NW_005221659.1:0-217 GCF_000412655.1 Myotis brandtii
GTGTGTACATGTGTGAAATTCATGTAAACATTATGTGTATGTGTGTGCATGCATATGTGCATGTGTGTGTCTGTGCGTGTGTGCGCGTTCCTGGACTAGATGCTGTGGGGCATGAGAACGACGCGGTGGAGGAGACGTTGAAGCAGAGGCAGCGTGGCTGCCTGTGGAGATGCTGGGCCGGGCGTGGAGGGAAGAGGTCGGGCCCAGGGAAGGGGCT
>NW_005221660.1:0-217 GCF_000412655.1 Myotis brandtii
TTCTGTCATGGCTGCTTCACACAGCGGTGTGAGCCCCATAGAGAATTTATAGAGGATAGTGACGTGTTCGGGTGCTTTAGTGTGCAGTCTGTGCCCACTGGATATCTCGCTGCCTGGGGAGGGAGACCTTATTGTTATCATTACCAGAGCAAAGGAAGACATCATTCTCCTCCTGCCCACAGCCCACTCCCCAGAAAGACCCCCGTGGGTTCAACAC
>NW_005221661.1:0-217 GCF_000412655.1 Myotis brandtii
GAAGGTGGTTGTGAGTGAGCAGGAAAACGTGAATGAAACCAGGTCTGACAACTTGGTGGAAGCTCGGCCTCCAGAGTGATGTGTGTCATCAACCAGAACGTGTTGTATCGTCTCCTTTTAAAACACGGGCCCTCCCTAGCTCTGGCCAGTGCGGCTCAGTGGTTGAGCGCTGTCCCATGCAGGGCACACGCCCAGGTTGCAGGCTCGATCCCCACCC
>NW_005221662.1:0-217 GCF_000412655.1 Myotis brandtii
ATGTGGGCCAGGGAGCCGGGGAGGGGGGTTGTCTTACGCACCAGGAGCTCTGGAGTTCACTTTGGCTCTTGTGAGGCAAGGAGGCCAGCGGAGGTGGTGGGAGGAGGGGCTGGGTCCATTAGAAGTGGTTAAACAGAAGTGATAATAATACATGGCCCCCCTTAATTGAGCATGTGGCCAGAGTGACTCAGTGGTTGAGCGTCAGCCTATGAACCAG
>NW_005221663.1:0-217 GCF_000412655.1 Myotis brandtii
TCTGCGCTGCCTGAGCCCCCACAGCCCCCCTCGGACCCCATCCCAGGCCCCGGAGCCTCCAGCTGTCTTCCTGGACCAGCTCGGGCCCCCACAAAACTCACACCCGCCCTCGCCCGTCCCTCTCCCCAGCGTCTCTGCTTCCCTCTGGCCGCAGCCGGCCTTCCTGGTGGCCCAGGGGGAGCCCCTGCCCATGGAGGGGAGGAGGGGGAGGAGGAGG
>NW_005221664.1:0-217 GCF_000412655.1 Myotis brandtii
TTTTGAAACTATACAATCCACGATGAGAACATGTAATTAGTTTTCAAGATACTTTCTACCAACGATAATACACCTGTTTTAATGCTGCCTCCGTTGAACGTATGCCAATGAAAGAGGGTATGATGGATCCCTAAAATATTGTACACCTTGCCCCCTGTCACTGTTTTTTCTGGAAATGGCGCCCTTTCGTTTCTCAGAATGGACAGGAAGTCCCACA
>NW_005221665.1:0-217 GCF_000412655.1 Myotis brandtii
GTCCCATGCACCAAAAGGTTGCTGGTTCAATTCCAGTTGAGGGTTCAATCCCCAGTAGGGTATTAAATAAATTAATTTAATTGCTTTTTTAAAAAGAAAATGAAGGAGAGGAAGTAATATTTCTGAACAATAATCCAATCTACCATAGGCTGGTAAAATGATCAAATGAATTTGTCTGCAAGGCACCTTGCATAATGTCTGCCACTAAAGTGTTTAA
>NW_005221666.1:0-217 GCF_000412655.1 Myotis brandtii
AAACTGCAAACCTCCCACATAAAATTAATTATTTTCATTCAATAAATATTTATTCATTCATAATAATTATATTCGTTCAACAAATATTTATCCTGTGCTGTTTTAGGTGCTAGGGATGCAGATGTGATCAAGACAGGCAACATTCTTGTCCTCATGGAGTTTCCAAGGTAGATAAATGATGATTTGTTTCTTTTTAACTACTCTCAATCAAGTAATG
>NW_005221667.1:0-217 GCF_000412655.1 Myotis brandtii
CAAAGCTAGCAGACATTGCATTAGTGATCAAAGAGGGATTGTGTGTGGCCACAGAGAGTCCTTTACTTGCCCTTGGCTTTGGGAGGATTAATTGCCGATCCGCCTTGTACAGGTCCTTGGGTGTGCAGGGATTGTAAGCTTTCCTAAGGGCTGTGGCTCAGGGTCTCCACAAACATTTCACTCTACAACGCTTTACTGTCCTTCTCCCTAAAAGGAG
>NW_005221668.1:0-217 GCF_000412655.1 Myotis brandtii
CCGTTCCAATACCTCACTGTTTAAAGTACTGTGGTTTAATAACTCTTAATACCTCGTAGTACAATCCCCCCACCTTCATAATTGTTCTTTTTCAAAAAAATTTTTAACTTTTCTTCAGTAGGCATTCTAGAAGATCAACTTTAGAATCATTTTGTCACAATCCAAGAAAAATCTTGTTGGGATTGTTGTTAAAACTGCATTCAATTTATTAACTAAT
>NW_005221669.1:0-217 GCF_000412655.1 Myotis brandtii
ATGATCAAGCCACTTAACCAAATTCATACAGCCTTCAAAAGTGAGGATCTAAACCCATGCAGCTGGGCTCCTTCTCTTATTCTTGCACAGTTCTATGGTTCGGCCCATGAGGAGGAGTGGAGAAGATACCATTATTCTCATTCAGACTGTTTAAAGGGAGACATCAAAGCAGAGGTCCAGGTGCTACTTACAGTCAGGCAGACCTCGGGCTCTCATT
>NW_005221670.1:0-217 GCF_000412655.1 Myotis brandtii
CAAAGCCAGGTTCTAATGGATGCTCTGCTGAATACTCCTACTGCCACAATTCTTGAGTTTTTCTGTTTTCTTAACAGATGTTTTATTTCTTACTAAATTGTCATGGAATAAGAATGCAATAGAGAATATTATTTGGGAAAGTTGCTGCTTTCCTCCAGTAGAAAAGAATCTTAGGGTTTAGCAGTGGTTCACTATTGTCATCAAAGTATTGAAAATG
>NW_005221671.1:0-217 GCF_000412655.1 Myotis brandtii
TCTTTTGTGGCTTTTGCCAAGTTAACTGAACTTGAGTGCCACGCTGTGTGAGCCATTGGGCCGAGTGCCCTGAGTGACAGAACGGACCAGAGCCATAAGGAGGCATTGATCGTTTGGGGGGAGGTGGGTACTGTGATCAAAATCCTTGGAGATGATGAACTTTCTTAGTGATTTCCTGATCCAGCCTCATCAATTAGAGGTAGACCTTGATAGATGA
>NW_005221672.1:0-217 GCF_000412655.1 Myotis brandtii
CCTTAAAAAATGTTAACTTTTGATATAGAGAACTATCCCCATCCTTCTGTGGGTAGATATGTGGTGAAAGTGCTTCATAAGTCTCTGAACCTCTCTATATTGCTCACCCAGCATCTAGTATGAACTGACAAAATAGTATCTCAAGGAAATACATTTTTGTATGAGTGTAAATTTACATGAAAATTGCAATTTTAGTTTATGATTAAAATATACAAAA
>NW_005221673.1:0-217 GCF_000412655.1 Myotis brandtii
CATGAAAGCCCTCATTCCCACACAAGGCCTGGGTCTTTGCATGTGCCCCGCACGCCCTTCCCCACTGCAACCCTCGAGTGGTGTGACATGGGGGTGCCCCCTAGTCTTCCCCCACCACAGCCCCAACTTGCAAGGATACCAATGTGAGTTCCACCCCAAGTGCTGGACACCCGCCCTCCTGGGTGCCACCAGGAGCCCCACCTCCCAGCCCAGTGGC
>NW_005221674.1:0-217 GCF_000412655.1 Myotis brandtii
TTAGATTTAGATGAAACAGGTGTTCACTGTATTATTTCAACTTTTCTTACTGAATATTTTTAGAATAAAAAGTTTTGGGGCGGGGGAGAATATATTTATAGCAGTTGGATTAATTGTTGGGCTATTGACAAGAGATTTCAAGACTTTTTGAGTAATGTTAAATTCCTTAGTGGTAAGCACTGCAATCTTGGTACCTGGACATTGCTTTTTTGTGTTT
>NW_005221675.1:0-217 GCF_000412655.1 Myotis brandtii
GCTCCCACATTCCCCCAAGTTAACTCAGCCCAGGAACATATTATGTTATCTCCTCGCCAGATACTCAGCTTGCTTCCTTCTGCTTCGACTTAACAGACAATAGTTTTTAAATCTGTGCCTTAGAGTTTAGCCATAACACATACGTCATGGAAGATCCTGGATATTTAATAAGATAGAAATAGATATGCCCATACTTTTCCTTCAAGACATAGCCACC
>NW_005221676.1:0-217 GCF_000412655.1 Myotis brandtii
TGCCTTAGCCCCTGCACATGGGACCTCGGCTCTCTTCTTCCAGCTAGCCACAGGCAACAGGGACCTGGGCTTCCCTCCCTCTGGCCAGCTCCAGGCACCCAGGACCGGGTACAGCTTTGCCTGGGCAGGCAGCAAAGTATAGCTGTATTTCTAACTCAGAGCATAGCTGGTGTTCAGGCTATTTTGGGGCACTCTGTCTGTGGTCTTTGCTAGCTGC
>NW_005221677.1:0-217 GCF_000412655.1 Myotis brandtii
CATTCTTTAGGCTTTAGCATAGAAGTCTCTCTTATGGGAAGGCCTTCCAGAGCTCTCCAAACTAAATGAAGACCCCACTAGAGCCTTGTAAGACTTACTATACTTATAATTCAAACACAAATCAGAATGTGTAATTAGATATTTATTTGTGGCATTTCTTTAATGCTGGTCTCCCCACTATGTGGGAGGCTCCATCAGAGCAAGTGCCCATGTCTGT
>NW_005221678.1:0-217 GCF_000412655.1 Myotis brandtii
GGCTTTTACATTGGCCTTCCACCACTTTAAAATGATTCCTGAGGTTGCTGTGTGGAACGTAGCCCGAGGGGTGAGGAGAGGGACAGGAACGGGTCAGGCGGTGGGGCTGGGCTGACCCAGGTGATTCGATGCACTCTGCACTTTGACCACTAGCTGACATGGTTTGCCTGTGGATTTGGATGTGGAGCCTGAGAGAGAGAGGACGGCACAGGCACCA
>NW_005221679.1:0-217 GCF_000412655.1 Myotis brandtii
TTATCTGGTGTCACAGACCTTGTCAGGCTTTTACCTCCACTTTGGCTTATTTCTGAGTTTGTTTAAAAGAAAAAAAATTTTTTTGGGGGGGTTTAAATTTCCATCATAAGGACTTTGTACCTGTTATTTTTGTTTTTGTTTCATTGTCTTCCATGGTATTCCCAACCAGGTCAACCATTAGGAACACTCTCTAGCAGCACCAAACATACCTTTTTGT
>NW_005221680.1:0-217 GCF_000412655.1 Myotis brandtii
ACAGCTTGGCCTTTGCTTTCGGGTCCAGCCACATTTTCTATTTTTCCATGTGTAGCAGCTTTTGTTCTAGTTATCTGCATCTAACTCATGTTTGTGAGTTCTCACTTTAGTACTTGGGTCTCTCCTACTCTCCAAGGAGCCACTGCCTATTGGGCCTTCTCACACCTGCTTGGGTTGGGGCATGTACCCCTCCTTTGTATTCTCATAGCCTCTGGAC
>NW_005221681.1:0-217 GCF_000412655.1 Myotis brandtii
TAGTATTTAAACTTTATAGAAAAACATTATAAGGTCCAGAGATGTTAAATAACACGCCTATTATAAAACTTTTAAGTGGAAGTTAAAGGAATTTGAACTCAGGTCTGTATGAATGTATAGAATACCTTAAGACACTGCAGTCTATTGACATAATAGTAATTATGCCATAAGATATAAAATAGTCCAAAAATCTAATATTTTCTATATAAATGCAGGG
>NW_005221682.1:0-217 GCF_000412655.1 Myotis brandtii
TGAGACCAGTTTCTTAGCGACCATAAGTTTGATAGAATACTGCTTGCTACTATCACTCCAAGCCAAATTATTAAGTCTTTCTTGTCAGAATTCTGGAATCAGGGAGTAGTCCAGAATTTAACCCATTGCCAAATGCCAAATCCAAAGCACAAGGTTACGGAACCGCATGAACTAGTCAGTTCTCTGTCTTCCTTCTCCTACGCTATTGCTTCTGAGT
>NW_005221683.1:0-217 GCF_000412655.1 Myotis brandtii
TGTCACCACCCAGGTGTGAAGGAATTGGAACCCAGAATTGGCAGTGACCCCTGATCGATGACCAGAGCTTGTCCTCACAATCCAGCAAGGATGGGCCATGAAAGGGAACCCCATCCTCCTGATCCAGGGAGGGTCTTGCAGGACCTGAGTGGGTAGGGGGCGTGTAGGAGGTAGACAATCGATGATTCTCATCATTGATGTTTCTTTCTCTCTCTCC
>NW_005221684.1:0-217 GCF_000412655.1 Myotis brandtii
GGATTTTTTGACAGAATGGAAGGGACTAAAATGATACCGCAGAAGAGCAGAGTGCAGAGGGCGGGAAAGCCTGCATCTCCAGGTGTTTTGGGCCTCAGTATTCTCATGGGTAAAAGGAGGAAATTGGACAAAATGGCCCTTAAATGCTCTTCTGGCTCTGAAATGCTGGTCAGTTATTCTGTGATCTGAGGCAAATCATTTCTCCGAAGGCCTTGGC
>NW_005221685.1:0-217 GCF_000412655.1 Myotis brandtii
CAGTTTCCAGAGCTTTAAAGAAAGAACGCAAATAAGTTGCCTAACGCAGGAGCTGCACTTTGCAAGGGAGGGAATGAATGGCATTTAAAGATCGATGCAGACCTAACGCAGAACCCGGTTCAGAGACCACCTCCCAGCCCCCCATCACGTGAGAGGCCTGAGCCCACACTGGACCCCGATTTCTTCCCGCGGGGCCCGGCGGGGACGGGGTCATCGC
>NW_005221686.1:0-217 GCF_000412655.1 Myotis brandtii
GGCCCAGTGCACGAAATTTGTGCACTGGGGAGGGAGTGTCCCACAGTCCAGCCTGCACCCTATCCAATCCAGGACCCCTTGGATTGATGCTTAACTGCTTCCCTGCCAGCCCGATCGACCCCAACTGCTCTCCCCTGAAGGCCTGGTTGCCCAAACTGCCCTCCCCTACCGGCCCAATTGCCCCAACTGCCCTCCCTTGCAGGCCTGGTCCCCCCCA
>NW_005221687.1:0-217 GCF_000412655.1 Myotis brandtii
CGGAAAGTGAAGTGACCAGCCAGGCAGCAGCCCTAGTGACTTGGCCTTTCCTGAAACACACACACACCAAGAACATGGGCCTCGGGATCCACCGGGCACAGCGGGCTCTCCACGCCCAACCTGCTCACTTTTAAGAACAGAGGCCATGCCCTGGCTGGTGAGGCTCGGGTGGTTGAGCATCACCCCGTGCACTGAAGGGTCGCTGGTTCGATTCCCG
>NW_005221688.1:0-217 GCF_000412655.1 Myotis brandtii
CATTAGATGACCTAGTTTGGAAAATATCTGATGAAATTCAGAAGGAAAAAGCCCACCAATATCTATTGAAATGTATATCAACAAGAGGAACAGAAAGCACAGAGGTAACAAAGGTGAGGAAATACATTCACACACGGAATCTGTACCATGTGGCTTCCTATTTTATATGATGTACAGGTGCAGGTAAAGCTACTCCATGTTGTTGGACACAGCATTG
>NW_005221689.1:0-217 GCF_000412655.1 Myotis brandtii
TTCTGCAGGTAGATTTGTCTATTTCCCCGTTTATTTACTCAATCATTCATTTATTTCAGTATGAACTCATGGATATTTATTTTATACTCTTGTTTACACTCTAATACTTTTATAACTTATCGATTATAGATTGATAATTTATACTTCTTTAATCTACACTTTTATAATCTACTACTTCTCTATTTTATTGCTCAAATTGTTCCAGCTTTGGCCACTA
>NW_005221690.1:0-217 GCF_000412655.1 Myotis brandtii
TCCAGTAAGATGAATACAATCAGACAGATAGTAAGTGTTGGCAAGGATGTGGAGAAATTGGAACCTCCATACATTGCAGGTGGGAATGTAAAATAGTGCAGCCGCTATGGAAAACAGTCTGGCAGGTCCTCGATGGTTAAACACAGAGTCACCATATAACCCAGCAGTTCTATTCCAGGGTATCTACCCAAGAGAAAGAAACACTCATATCCACACA
>NW_005221691.1:0-217 GCF_000412655.1 Myotis brandtii
ACTCAGGCTATTAATATACAGGCTAGTCTTGTCTAAACGCACCCTCATAGGAACACCCAGAATAATGTTCCGTCAAACATCCGGGCACTCTATGGCCCACTTAAGTTAACCTATAAAATTAATCATCCAAGTAAGTATTTAGAGCAAATATTTTATTAAATATGCTGGGGATAGAGACCCCCTACACCCCAGGATTCTGTCATTGTCCAATTCCTAT
>NW_005221692.1:0-217 GCF_000412655.1 Myotis brandtii
ATATTCTTTCAAGCCATTTTCAAAGGAAACAATAAACATTTATAAGTGTGGCTGTGTACTGGATTAAGGATGTGCCCAACGTTTATAGGAATTACACCACTAGCTCCAAATTTACAATAATTTCTGAAAATCCAAGACCGCTGTCATTGTACCCCATCCTAAAGACCCTAAGATGTTTGTAAAATATAAAACTTCCATGTTTACAAATAAATATTCA
>NW_005221693.1:0-217 GCF_000412655.1 Myotis brandtii
AGGAGACCTTTTGGTTCCCATATGACTCTGAAAATTGAAAGGAGCAGACGTCAGCGTTCTCACCCATGTCCCGTGTTTACTACAATGGTGGTGGTTCTTTCGCAACCAGAGTAGTGGGCCAAGTAAGAGCTGGCTGCCCATCTCCGATGAGTCTCATAAGGCCCCTTCAGACTCCGACTCCCAGCTTCTCCCTGACTTTCCCAAGGAGAAGCCTCCT
>NW_005221694.1:0-217 GCF_000412655.1 Myotis brandtii
CTTATGTATTAGGAGCCCCCCTCCCCTTTTTTCTTCTGGAGGTAGACACAGTGTTTGTAATTCTTTACATGGAAACTGCTATTAAAATATCTGTGTAATAATTAGAGTGGAATTTTCCAGGCCCAGCTCACCATAGCTGGACCCTATTAGCTGTCTCCAAGGAAATGTTACTATCTCTTCATAAGATCCAGCTATCTCTTCCCCAGTCCCTAGAACT
>NW_005221695.1:0-217 GCF_000412655.1 Myotis brandtii
AAGCAACCCTCTGTTTGGAATATTCACATAATTCACACTCTCCTTTGCTTTTAATTTCTGTTCAGTGTTGGACCCCTCATCTAAAGTAGCACCCACCACCATCATTCTGTCCTTAAATGCATTATTCCTGTTTGTAGTGCTCTATCATCTGAAGTACTAATATTTGTATCTCTGTATTAGTGTCTGTCTCAGCAAACTGGAAGGTAAGCTCCATGAG
>NW_005221696.1:0-217 GCF_000412655.1 Myotis brandtii
GGGAAGAAACAGGCCTCGTCCCCTACCTCTAGGAGCCTCTAGGAGAGACAGATACGCGAACAACCATTATATTGAAACTATCGTGAGCCATGAGGGTGCAGAGAGAAGAGAGGTGTGGGCGGTTTTCACAGAGCGGCCAGGGAAGGTTCCTGAGAATGTGATGATGTCTGTGTGGTGTTCGTCATAGCTCCTCTCAGGGACACTTGCATGAGGACAG
>NW_005221697.1:0-217 GCF_000412655.1 Myotis brandtii
CATTGTTCACAAAGCTCAATGCTCATTATTTAACTGTTTAAGATTATCATCATCTCTCATGAACGTTTCCGGTAAATGTATTTTTCACATTTTTAGCAGTATGGTATAGTTAACGTAATGTGATTGGTGTTTAGTTCATAATTTGTTGGTTAAAACTGGGTTAAGATTTTATACTGTGATTGATTTGTTGTTTGCAAATCTGAATATGGGATAAGTT
>NW_005221698.1:0-217 GCF_000412655.1 Myotis brandtii
GGGAGGGGAGGCCCCGAGGGAGGCTTGGAATCTGGGCCCAGCCCCACGCCTAGACCTCCTGAAGCCTGTGTCTGATTACGCCTTGGGGCTGAGTCACACCTCGGTCATTACCAGCTGTGTGGTTAAGAGAAACAATTTTTGCTTCTGGAGTCTCTGTTCCACCCCCACCCCGTCAATTAGGATCTATCGTAATAGTTCTTACCTCAGGGAGATGCTT
>NW_005221699.1:0-217 GCF_000412655.1 Myotis brandtii
CTCCTGGAACTGAATACCCATTCAGAGGTGCTCGCGGGCGAGTTGTTGCAATTTAATATTCTCGCGCACAGACACATCATTATCTCGGAACCTGACACTGCCGGCATAATCCTGTCATTTTCTAAGAGGCCTAATTTTTCTAACTGTGAGCACTGGGCCGGGGTTACTATAGCCCCCTCGTCTTTGCTGCTTCTGGGGGTTATGAACGTGTGGAAAG
>NW_005221700.1:0-217 GCF_000412655.1 Myotis brandtii
AAAAAATCTTACTTTCATGGGCTACTTTCAGAATCCTCCTGATTTGGGACCTTTTCCAACTTAATAACAGCTGGATCTACTTTATTTAGATATGGGGCCCATGTGGCTACAGCCTTCATGTGTCCACCTTTGTTTCATACCTAAGCATCTCCACCCAAAATCCTAGTATTGAAATTCAATTTTTAATTTGTTCACCTTTGCCGAGTTCTTTTTTTTT
>NW_005221701.1:0-217 GCF_000412655.1 Myotis brandtii
CCAGGTGAACCTAAGGCTGCTGAACCTGGGGGAGAACATGGGCTCTGTCTTCAAATAATTAGGGGCCTTAATGAGCGATGCATATTCTGAATAGCTCCTAGGATAATGCTGGCACCTATGGAGAGGTGGGTGAGTTCTAGGGAGACAAATTATTTGCTCAATGTATGGACTCGCCCTCTCTAATAGTTAATGCTTTCCAAAGGCAGAATGTTCTGTT
>NW_005221702.1:0-217 GCF_000412655.1 Myotis brandtii
GCTGTACTTCACATCCCCATGACTGTTCTGTAAATACAAATCTGTACTTCTCAATTCCTTCACCCTTTTCACCCAGTCCTCTAACCCCTTCCCCCTACATTCATGTTCTCAGCTCTATGAAATATGCTTGGCACAGCAATTAAGAACATGGGCTTTTGGCCCCTGGTTGGTGTGGCTCAGGTGGTTGAACATTGATTGCCCCATGAACCCAAAAGGT
>NW_005221703.1:0-217 GCF_000412655.1 Myotis brandtii
TGGGGTGGCTGGTAGCTGGAGCCTAAAACCAGGGATTGGGCTACCTAATTCTCTACCTTGTGCCTAAATGCCAAACTCAGCTCTCAAGTCTAGGGCCCAAGTGTCGAGCACCCCCCTAAGTTTCTCGAACCTGCAATTATTCTGGGTCCTTCAGGACATAAACGTCACGTGGTCCTGGAGCTCTTACAGGGTAGTGAGCACTTTAGTCTATTAGGGC
>NW_005221704.1:0-217 GCF_000412655.1 Myotis brandtii
GGGTTTTGGAGACTATAGGATTTATAGTGCAGCTATCCTATCCCATTTTGCCCCGCAGCTTGAAACCAGCCACAGGCAATAAGTAAGCCAATGGGTGCAGCTGCGTCCCAACTAGACTGTATTTACAAAGTCAGACAGCAAGTCAGACGTGGCCCAGAGCTGTTGTTTGCAGAATCTTAATCTGTGGTATAAGATACTTGCTTAGGATGAAGTTTTG
>NW_005221705.1:0-217 GCF_000412655.1 Myotis brandtii
TCATATTTCACCCCAGCCTCCTTTCTGTGAATTCCAGAGAGATGCGGCGCTGACACTTAATTCACAGTCGTGAGAGTTGTGTATGTCTCTTCTGTACTGTGCATCTTCCTCCCTAAGAGAAGGACCCTTTTGTGCCTCTTTCGTGTCTCATGTAGTTCCTTAGAGACACCAGACTGTGTATGAAATGATGGACTAGCCCAAACACTTCACAAATTCA
>NW_005221706.1:0-217 GCF_000412655.1 Myotis brandtii
TTATAGTTAACAATATTATATTGGAGTGATGTGTTTTTATTTAGCTCCTCAATATAAGAAATATTCAGTGTATGCTATATTAAGTGGTTGGAATTTCTACCTGTAGTAAATTTCAGGGTTTGGCAGTGATTAAATTCTTAAAGCCTTGATAATCACAGAATGAGCGAGGAATGGGACTTCTGGTAGTTTTCTCCAACGACCCTTGTCTTGTCCTGAA
>NW_005221707.1:0-217 GCF_000412655.1 Myotis brandtii
TTCATCACCACCAAACTAGCATTAGAAGAAATGTTAAAGGATCTTCTTTAAGAAGAATAAAAATATGAATAATAAAATATCAATAAATACATATCTATCAATAATCACTTTAAATTAAAATGGGTTAAATGCTCCAATCAAAAGACATCTGGAGTCTGAATAGATAACACAACAAGACCCTTATATAAGCTGTCTACAAGAGAGTCACTTCAGATTA
>NW_005221708.1:0-217 GCF_000412655.1 Myotis brandtii
GGAACCAATAAAATAATTATTAATGAGATATTTTACATTCTTTATAGTCAATTAAATATTTGAAATCTGGTGTGTATTTTATACAATCCCTCTTTGGACTAGTCACAGTTTAAAGTGCTCAATAGCAAAGTGTGCAGTAGCTACAAAATTGGACAGAGCAAACCAAGAATGCATGCTCTCATTTGGCCTCAACAGTAACATCCACAAAACATTTGAT
>NW_005221709.1:0-217 GCF_000412655.1 Myotis brandtii
CTGATATTTGGGATCCAAAGTGTTGCCATGGCTCCCCGTTAGAGGAAGTATGCATGTGATCAGGTAATAAAGAGTTCAGGTCCAGCTTACAGTGGATCCACTGGACCCTCTTTGACCCAGTCTGTGCTCATTTCTCTGGCGTCTAAATGGATATATTTAGCTATTGGCACAACAGTTACATTTCTTCCTTGACCTTGGAGTAAGAGCCAGAAGGAAA
>NW_005221710.1:0-217 GCF_000412655.1 Myotis brandtii
GGGGTAGGGCTCTGAGGGCTAGAGAAGTGAGGAGGGGGGAGAGCTTGGGGTTGTAGGAAGTCACGCACCAGATAGGTGAAATATCGGACATTGGCATCCTGGCCGGGGTCCAATTGCAGATTAAAGTTGACATTGAGCGAGTCCCCTGGCTTGAGCTCTGTGGCGGGCACTGACAGGTGCAGGTAGTTGTTGGAATTATACATCGTACTGTAGGGTA
>NW_005221711.1:0-217 GCF_000412655.1 Myotis brandtii
CTTCTCCTTTTCCAAAGAGCAGGAGTCAGATCTGCATTTGGTCAGATGTATTAGGTAGCAAAGTAACCTTAGTCAAAACTGCATTTAAAATACAAAATCAACACTATAGCATAACGCTATAGAAGGCTTTTCGGATAGCTTTTCCTCTATGCTCATATCTGTGATGGAGAGGACAGAGAAGCCTGGTACAGTGGTTTTAACCAACTACTCCATTTCT
>NW_005221712.1:0-217 GCF_000412655.1 Myotis brandtii
TATTTATTCCATACCCATGGATAACTTGGCTTATACCGCGATTCATTATCACAGGGGATTAATTATGAGCAAATTACAGTCTGCCCTGGGGAGCTTACAGGGTAGTGGGGCACACACATCTGCAGACACCCACAATGCGAAGCGGACTGACCGGCCCGGAGGGAGGAAAGGATGAGATGCGGCAAGGTACAGAGCCGAGGGCCTATCCTGTTTTCCC
>NW_005221713.1:0-217 GCF_000412655.1 Myotis brandtii
ACTACAAATCCCAGGGTGCCTCGAGGGCGCCGGCTCCCTCCCTCGCTCGCTCCCTCCTCCGCCAGGCGCCTCCTCCCCAGCCCTTGTTGTTTTGGCTGGGAGCGCTCGGGCGGAGTTTCAGAGAAAGTCTGGGCTGACACCGGAGCCGGCCCGAACGTGGGAAGGGGAGGAGGAAAGGGAGGAAGAGGGAACCCAGAGGCCGGGAGAGGGAGGGATC
>NW_005221714.1:0-217 GCF_000412655.1 Myotis brandtii
ATGTATTGATACACACAACAACATGGCTAAAACCCAAAATAAATATGCTCAGTGAAATTAGCCAGATGAAAAAAGATTACATATTGTATTACTTTATTTTGATAAAATTCTTGAAAATGCAAACTAATCTATAGTAGATAGAAAGCAGATCAGTAGTTACCTGGTGATGGGGGAAAGGCAGAGTGGGCTGAAACTGGGGACTCTAACAGCGTGTAAA
>NW_005221715.1:0-217 GCF_000412655.1 Myotis brandtii
GTAAAAGTAGTATATATTACATGATTCCATGTTTTTTTGGGGAAAAAAAAGATAGGCATAGAGAAGCTAGATATAGATATAGATACAGATATGGATACAGATAAAGGTATGTATCTCAAATATCATATCTTCTTCACACTCTAACTTTGTATCCACACGTGTGGACTCAGATTGTCCCCAAAGCCAACCTGTCCTTGAGCTCTTTGAAAGATGTCAT
>NW_005221716.1:0-217 GCF_000412655.1 Myotis brandtii
TGACAGGCTTCAGCTGGGAGCTAGGTCCAACATTGCTAAGGAGAGATATCTCAGAGACATTTGTGGATATTGGATGCATCTATTAAGATGAGGCCATGTCCCTTGGCTTGTGTCTGGTGTTTAGGGGGCCCTGTAGTTCTGACATGCTTTAATATATGCCTAAAATACTATATGGGATTACTTGCCCCTCAGATTTCTCAAGTCTAAAAGGCAGATT
>NW_005221717.1:0-217 GCF_000412655.1 Myotis brandtii
AGCAGGTGGGAGAACCAGGAACAAGTGGTCCAACAGAGAGGACAGCAAACACTGCCGAGACCTGCCCAGCCAGTTCAGATCCCCAGGAAGACGGTGTAACACCAGCTAAACCACATCCTCATCTCCGACAACCAGCTGCCTGAGAACATCCTCTTCCTCAATGCCTCCAACTGGCAGGGGCAGTTTTATTCTGAGTCCTGCAGCAACACATGCTGCC
>NW_005221718.1:0-217 GCF_000412655.1 Myotis brandtii
GAGGAGTGAGGAATTGGGGTGTCGAGACTGAGCAGAGAGAAGCCCAGAGTGGCGATGCCAGCAGGGCCCACGTTCCTCCAGGAGGTCCTGAAGAAATGCAGAATGCAGGCACAGACTCTAAATTCCCGTGTAATACGCTCAAGGAAATAAAGATAAGGTTGAAATTTTACCAGAGAACATTATCTATGAAAAACTCGAAATTCTAAAACTGAAAAAA
>NW_005221719.1:0-217 GCF_000412655.1 Myotis brandtii
TCCTAAAAAGCACAGAAATTTTAGCATTACCCTAAAACAGTATTACCTTAAAAATAGTATTACTTTTAAACTCTAAAATAATGAATTTCTCTAGAGATGGCAGAAAACTGTCTGAACTTATATGAAGTAGATCATCAGCTCATGGGTTTAAATACTATCTATATGCTGATAACTGCCAACTTATGCACTCATATTTCTCTTCAGAATTCCAGACTTG
>NW_005221720.1:0-217 GCF_000412655.1 Myotis brandtii
TGAACATGCACAATTTCAGGGCAGCTAAAAAGGGAGCCCTTTCCAGGTCACTGAGCTGCAAGAAGTTGCGAAAGTTCTACTATCTTTTCAGAGGACCCACTTTCAGGTTTGTTGGTTTCCTGCTGTTTCTTTTCTCTATCATGGTCTTTGCATTTCTCCCTGACCACCTGCTTTGGGTTTCATTTGCTTCTTTCCCCTAGTTTTCCAACGTGGAAGT
>NW_005221721.1:0-217 GCF_000412655.1 Myotis brandtii
TGCCTGCCTGGTCACCCCTAACTGCCCCCCTCACCTGCCAGCCTGATCACCCCTCTCTGCCTCTGCATGCTGGCCTGATCGCCCCTAACTGACTCCCTGCCAGCTTGGTCACCCCTAAATGCCCCCTGCTGCTGGCCAGGCTGCCCCCTTCCTGCCAGCCTGGTTTCTCCTAACTGCCCCCCCTGCAGGCCTGGTAACCCCTTACTGCCCCCCCTGC
>NW_005221722.1:0-217 GCF_000412655.1 Myotis brandtii
TTGAGTAGACTGTCTTTATACCGTTGAATGAAGTCTCATCTTTTGTCGAATAGTAATTAAACATATAGGTGTGGGGTTATTTCTGGGCTTTCAATTTTGTTTCATTGATCTATGGTTGTTTTTATGCTAGTACCATGCTGCTTTGATGACTATAACCCTGTAGTGGAGTTTGATATCACTTAGTGTGATACCTCCAACCTGTTTTGTTTTTCTCTCA
>NW_005221723.1:0-217 GCF_000412655.1 Myotis brandtii
CATGGCCTGTAGGCTGGGAGGCCGGGAGGCGGGGACCAGGCCGTGGCTGCGGGAGGCCGCCTGTGTTGGCTGAAGGGACGCTGAGCTGTGGTGTGACCGATGGCCCTGAGCAGGCGCCTACACTCTGAGGGGTCACAGGAGGGACCCGGGGAGGCCAGTGCAGCTGGTCAGACACCCCCGCGGCCCCGGCACACCCTCCTCCGTGCTCTGTGCCTCG
>NW_005221724.1:0-217 GCF_000412655.1 Myotis brandtii
TTGTAAAACATTTGCCAAATGTATGATATTATTACCTAAATTATCCTTTAATTAATTATATTATTTATCTATTGTAGTAGGGTGAGTGATAGCCTCTCAAAAGATATATCCACGTGAAACTGTGAAAGGGCCCTTATTTGGAAAAAGCATCTTGCAGAAGAAACATCGTGTGAGAAAGGACAAAAGTACAAATTTCCAATTATAAAATAAATAAGTC
>NW_005221725.1:0-217 GCF_000412655.1 Myotis brandtii
ACCCTAGTTTTTGGTCTAATGGCCAAGATAGAGATAGGTGAGAGGAATGGGGGAAGGGAAGTGTGAGAGTGTATATTATCTTGCCATCTTGCAAGCAAAAAAGGAAGTGGTTAGTTTTAGCAGGAAGAACGGGCCACTTCTGTGGGTTCAGAGGAAACTGAGGATTCAAGATTTTCAAGAACATTAACTCAGATAACTCCATCCCAAGCCTCAAAGC
>NW_005221726.1:0-217 GCF_000412655.1 Myotis brandtii
TGCAGTTCATTGGCTAATGAAAATGATTAGAACTGGCCAATGTATGTTACTGCTTTTGTGTGAACAACAACAACAAACCCAGGCAACAATTATTACACGTTCGGTGGTGAATTAAGAAGAGGGGCCAGAACCCTCAGGCCCCGAACCCTGCGCCAGACGCTGTGTTTGCCTGGGGACCGGGTTCTTCCCGTATTTGGTAGTTGGCCGTTTCCAAGAG
>NW_005221727.1:0-217 GCF_000412655.1 Myotis brandtii
GAATGTAATATCTGATGGTCTCGAGACTAGAGAAGACTTAAGGCTGTAAGCTAGTGTGCATCTGACAACTTTTCTTCCAATCAAAGGAAGCTTTACAAACAGTGAATTGTTGCCCGTGATAATGATTTAAAAAACAATTTCTCTACAACAAAATCAAAAGATGAGGGGGAGAGGGAGAGAGAGAGAGAGATTATACAGGAGCAGGAGCACATAGTTA
>NW_005221728.1:0-217 GCF_000412655.1 Myotis brandtii
ATAAACATATATTTTAAGTACAAAAAAAGTAGAAAGACAGTTATCCGATACAAAGTGCCCATTCTCCTCAGTTGCTCACCATTTTGCCAGCAAATGAGAAAAGGAATGAGTCTTTTCTAACATGTAGTTGTATTCTTGATTTTCTCACTGCTGCCACTTCCAGACACTTTGCACATCACAGAAAGACAGATACTCTTTTTATGAAGAAAAAAACAAC
>NW_005221729.1:0-217 GCF_000412655.1 Myotis brandtii
CAGGTGGCCTCAGTTCCTGGCTCTTACTAGCGCTCAGGAAGGCACTCTGGGGACAGTAACCCATGCTCTGTATTTTTAAAACATTAGAATTTACTGGAAAAGTCCAGGGAATAATGTACTCAACATCCACAATGTGCTCACCACCAGATTTAATAGATAACTTTCCATATTTCTTTCAGATTAATAAAAAGTATTAAAAGTTATAAGTGCAGTTGAG
>NW_005221730.1:0-217 GCF_000412655.1 Myotis brandtii
GGGTGCATTTCATTCATTCATTTATGTGTATCTCATTGTAAGCCCAATTAACAATCTCATTATCTTAGACGTGGCACTAAATAAACCCCAAATCGATGCTGCACTATTAATGTGAATGCTTTGCAAAGTTGTACTCTCTTATATGTTCCCTGCAGTTTGTCACTTCATGTACATACCCTATAAGAGCTTTCAGACTAAGTGCCTAAAAGAATGTGTG
>NW_005221731.1:0-217 GCF_000412655.1 Myotis brandtii
GGCAGAAATGAAGGACCATGAGTAAAGGACTTGAATGCGTGGTCTTAGCACACATGAGAGAACTGTTCCTAAGTGTTTATTTGTGTGACCAAGGACAGAGTTTGAGGGCAAGGGGTGGAAGAGAGCTCCACCAGTGTGAAAACTCTTCTCTAGTGAGTCCCGTAAGCTTAGCTCGAGGGCCCAACCAAATGGTGCCTGTCACTGGGTGGAAATGGTA
>NW_005221732.1:0-217 GCF_000412655.1 Myotis brandtii
ATTTTCATTCGAATAGCTAACTCTCAGTGCTGTGTAGATAAATGTGATTTTAAGAGGCCGTGGGAAGGTCAAGCCTTCCGCGGCACCCGCGAGAGGATGCGAACCCTGTGCGTTACGCTGCACGTGGTACACATCCCTGACGCGGAGACGGAAAGAAGGCAGGAGTCAGTCTTGTACGGCGTGCGTTGAGCTGGTTGTGGGCGTTCATGCTGCCGTT
>NW_005221733.1:0-217 GCF_000412655.1 Myotis brandtii
CCCAAAAGTTTCCTCCTGCCTCGTACCTCCCTCTCGCTCTAGGCAATTACCGATCTGCTTTCTATCACATAGAATTTCACATACATGGAATCATACTGTGTGTATTCCTTTCACTTGGCATAATAATTTTGAGGTCCATCCATGTTGCATGTATTAATAACTCATGACTTTTTTATTCCAAGTATGTGTGGATGAAAGGGGCCACATGCTAACCTGA
>NW_005221734.1:0-217 GCF_000412655.1 Myotis brandtii
AGCCCAGACCAAGCGCCCACCTGGCCTGGCCGTGCCACCCAGGCGGGGAACACGGAGACCAGTGGGTGCTTGGGGCCCGGGAAGGGTGCACCCTGCGTGTCCACTGGGCCCGGACTCCCCGTGGCTCCCCTGCACCTCTCCTCGTAGGGAGGGGCCCCGGGGAAGCCCCAGGGTGCCAGTAGGAGGGGACGAGGCTCCCTGTCCCCTCACTCCCCCA
>NW_005221735.1:0-217 GCF_000412655.1 Myotis brandtii
GTCCCTGTCACCCCACCGCTGCTGCTGCCTCTGGCCTTCCTCTGCAGGAGGCGACCAGGCAGATTAGGGGAAGGCGCCACCCCCATCACTCCACTGCTACTGCCACTGCTGGTCGCTGCAGCTGCCGGCCCTCCTCAGCCCTTGCAGCCACTGCGTCTTTGTCTTGAAGGACATCTGTTCGATGTCCAGTCTAATTAGCATATTACTCTTTTATTAG
>NW_005221736.1:0-217 GCF_000412655.1 Myotis brandtii
TGCTTCACAACTGGAAAAATACTCACTGTGTACTTTAGATGTAAAAGTCAGGCTGTAAAACGTTAGATGTTATATGAGCTAATCTCGGAGGAGAGGGAATTATCCGTGTATAAGGAACATGCATCAGAAAAAATAGCCAGAAAGCACATATGCCAAAATGTGAACTCTGATCGTAAGGGGTTTGGGGGCAGTGGCAGGTCACAGGTAATTTTTAACT
>NW_005221737.1:0-217 GCF_000412655.1 Myotis brandtii
AACCTAAAAGCAAATGGCATCCTGAACACAAACCCCATCTTCCATTCATTTACCCTTTTTCACTATTTGTTTCTGGGGCTCTCTAATTCCTTATACCCAGAAAAAAATGTATTGGATATTACAGATGTAAGTTATTTTAAGGAATTTGGAAAATATTGAAGAATGGCACTTTAAGATCTACCAAATTTTTTTAAAATGTATTTTTATTGATTTCAGA
>NW_005221738.1:0-217 GCF_000412655.1 Myotis brandtii
GGCTCCAGGGGTTGCTCCAGGGCAAATAAGTGAGGGTCAAGCAGGAGAGGAGAGGGCACCGGCCCCTGGCCCGTGCGTCAGCCCTGCAGGAGCCAGAGGGGGGGTGCTGGCTGGAGGGGCAGCTGGCCTGTTTGCAGGGCCCCCAGCAGCCCCTTCGAGGCCAGGAATCCTGCTCGTGCTGGCCCAGCCTGAGGCTCCAGGCAGAGGCTGGGCCATG
>NW_005221739.1:0-217 GCF_000412655.1 Myotis brandtii
TATCCTGGGAACAGTGGGGAGCCACTGAAGGATTCTAGGCAGATCAAACTTAGAAAGCTCCTGGGGCAGCTCTGTGGCAGGTAAAGGAGGTGGGAGAGGAGAGATGGGCGGCTTTAAGACCAGAGGGAGGAAACCCGGTACAGTCGCTCTGGAGGGACATCACAAGCGGCAGCTTGCTCGTGTCAAGTATTCATTCAAGACAACATTCGCTTCTCAT
>NW_005221740.1:0-217 GCF_000412655.1 Myotis brandtii
GGTGCTCCGTAGCCAGAGCCCAGCCCAGGCTGAGGCCCGCCCCTGGGCCTCTCCACCGATGGCCTCCTGTGGGCAGTCAGGTGACGCGTTCCCTCTCTCACCTCCGACCTGGAACAGCCCAGCGTAGCTGTCATCTTACCAACGTCAGCTGTGGAGGGAGAGAACGAGGCTCGGGGAGCGGAGAAACTTACCCAGATCCTGAGACAGGAGATGGCAG
>NW_005221741.1:0-217 GCF_000412655.1 Myotis brandtii
AAGAGTGAGGGTAAAGAGAAGAGAACTGAAACCCAGCGTGAAAGAACTCCACTGAGCCACGAGAGCCCAGGCTCAGACATAGCTCTGAAGTCTAGGTTCCCGGCTGAGCTCAGAGATAATGAGGAAGACAGAAGAGGCAGAAAATGGGAAAGAAGAGGGAAAGCCCAGTTCCTTGCCCCGTGTCAAATGGAAGTAGGTTCTTCCCAAATGAAAGCGC
>NW_005221742.1:0-217 GCF_000412655.1 Myotis brandtii
GAAGACGCTCTCCATTGAGAAGAGGCAGCCAGATGCATTGTGGGAGCAGAAACTTAGGGGTGAGAAGGCCCAGGGTTCTAGTCGCGTCTCTGCAAGGTAGTGAACCTCCTTAAACCTCAGTGTTCTCACCGGCATGCAGAACAAACCTTTCTCTCTTCCAGCTGAAAACAGGTTGTGACCAGAAAACTAAAGATTATAGAATTGCCTTTTGGAAGCC
>NW_005221743.1:0-217 GCF_000412655.1 Myotis brandtii
TATGTGAGGTTACTCTGATCTATTCTCTTATTCTCTTGTAAGGAGTGCTATTTTTGTTTTTTTGTTTGTTTTGTTTTGTTTTTGTTTTCAGCTACTACCACCCTAAGGGTAAAATAATTTTCCAAAATACATGTTCATGAATCCAAACTATTTTTTTCCTGTATTCTGGAAAATCTTCTCCCTAACAATGCCTATATGAATTAGAATATACACAATG
>NW_005221744.1:0-217 GCF_000412655.1 Myotis brandtii
AATCTGTAACACTCTCAACAATAAGGATTTTTTAAAAGAAAGCTAACTAACATGAGCCTAGGCCACTGCTTTTGTGGTGACTCAGAGGCTAATTCTTAGAACACTTTGGGGAATACTGTAGATGGACACACTTTTTTTAGACTCTATTTCTCAAATGTAGGTTTTCACCTGAATGTTGGCAGGAATTGAATGGTTCCCCAGTTTAAGTCTGAGCTTT
>NW_005221745.1:0-217 GCF_000412655.1 Myotis brandtii
AGGGAGCAAGCCATGCAACTACATGTGTGGAGGAAAAGATTTCCAGGCAGAGGCAACCATGAGCGTGAAAAGCAAGAAGGATTGTATGTCTAAAGGACAGTGGTCCAGGGGGAGATGATTGGTGATGATGGATGTGTGTTTGTGTAAGGGGCTAGGCTTATCAGTGGGTTGATGTAGGTTATAATAAGGCCTGGTAGGTTGCTGCTTGGAGAGTGGG
>NW_005221746.1:0-217 GCF_000412655.1 Myotis brandtii
ATTTTCCTTTGCTCCCCTTCCCAGTGTGATCAGTGTCCGACCGCCTTGCATGTAATTTCTGTTGAATAACAATGTGCTAAGTGAATGGCTGGCTGAATCCATTGCAGACACGTGTCGAGAGCTGTCGTCACCCTCGGTGTCCGTTCAGAGATGGAGAATACGGAAGCCTGACTCTGAAATGGTCTCCTGATGAGCGGCAGAGCCAGGAGGAGAACGC
>NW_005221747.1:0-217 GCF_000412655.1 Myotis brandtii
AATGGCTAGTAAGAGTTAGAGCCAGAACTTTCACCTTGTCCAAGAAGGCCCATCCTGTTCAGCCTGTAGCACCCAACCTGCCCTTCCCGCCATTGGGAGTCCGGCTGCTAACGCTCAGCTCAGACACAGAGAGCGGAGAGCATGATGGAGTTTGGGCTCATAGTGAGTGCCACCATTATATAAAATGAATAGCTCCTATGGACTCCATTCACTTCTC
>NW_005221748.1:0-217 GCF_000412655.1 Myotis brandtii
TGCACTGACCTGCAGCTCTAGCTCATCACAAACACAATGGTCAGCATGCTAGCAAATTATCACCTGAGGAGCTGGTGCTTGCTCTGGGAGGTGCGGAGGACAGCAGCACCTGAGCTATTATATTAATGTGACCTCTTGCAAAGTACCTCCCTCTCAGTACTTACATGTGTAAGTAGATACAGACATTCCTCATTTTATCACCGTTTGCTTTATTGCA
>NW_005221749.1:0-217 GCF_000412655.1 Myotis brandtii
GCAAATGGCAGGATTTCCTTCTTTGTCATGGCTAACGGATGTTCCATTGCACATACACGTGTGTGTGTGTGTGGGGGGGGCACATCTTTATCTGGAAGGATAATATTTTGGATATGATGGCTTAAATATAACACTTTTTAAAATTTCAACCCTTCTGTTTATTTTTTATTTTTTTGGGGGGGGGGGCAGTGTTGGCTTGGACAGACTGACATGAAAA
>NW_005221750.1:0-217 GCF_000412655.1 Myotis brandtii
GCCTCTGCAATGGGTCCATGAGACATAGCACTCTCCAAGGGGCCCTCTGGCACACTCTGCGAGAGGCTGGCAATTTGAGGGGTCACATAACTCTCAGGATGTGTTAGGTCAAATTGCCTCTGAGTTACCGCAGGAGGGCTGCTCTTAGCAGAACTCTGCACGCTTCTGTTCAGACCACCTCTTGGCCCTCTCCCCATGATAGTCTTCCCTGAGCTCT
>NW_005221751.1:0-217 GCF_000412655.1 Myotis brandtii
GAGGAATTTGAGATGGTGCGTGGGAAGTGCCAAGCGGTGTCTGGCACAGGCGGACTGCTCATTCAGTGCTGCTCCTCCACTTCCACCGTCCCCCACCCCCGCCCCCCAAGTCCTCGTTAGCAGCACTTACAACCTCTGGGCTTTATCATCCCTATCTCCCCAACCAGTCCGGATGCAGCCGTGTCTCACAAGACGGGCCTGGCACGAAGGAAGCCTC
>NW_005221752.1:0-217 GCF_000412655.1 Myotis brandtii
GAAATGCAGGGTGGTGGGTGAGAGGCCTCCATTAGCGGCCACTGCTGGACTCTGCTTATGATTGGGGCCCAATTAACTGTAAGGAGTCCTTCTTGGCAGGTATAGTTCTTTTCGGGGTCAATAATACCAAAATGTAGTTGCTCACTTCTCTTTCTCTTTCTCATACTGTGAGCGCTTAAAAGAACCTGTGTCTTAATCATTTTTTAATTCCTAGGGC
>NW_005221753.1:0-217 GCF_000412655.1 Myotis brandtii
CTCTCAATCTTTATACTTTATTGTTTCACTTCCATTTCCTCTATTTCTTTTATTTTTATTCTCTCTATCCCTTGATGCATGTTCTATGGTGTCTTTTCATCTGTATGTACCTTGTAGTTTGATTTTTTTTTTGAAAACATCTATTTTTTTTTCGTTTTCTTTCCCATTTTTTTTCCAGGACCCATTTTACTTCTTCTCACTGTTTGACCATGTGCTC
>NW_005221754.1:0-217 GCF_000412655.1 Myotis brandtii
TCATGAGGAGGAAATGAGGGAACAGCTGTGAAAAGCTGAAAGGCGCCACGCTAACAGGCGTGGTGTGCTGAGGCCAAATTGACCCGCGTACGGCTAGGCCAAGTGGACAGGGCTGGCCTGCTTTCTTTCCAAAGCCCAGGTTCACGGAGGACCCGCTCAGACTGTTTCCGTCCCTGGCTCGGGAAGGCACAAAGCCCAGCACAGAGGAGGTTTGCAG
>NW_005221755.1:0-217 GCF_000412655.1 Myotis brandtii
TCAGGACAGTGGTTTGGGCCTTCAACCCTTCAAAGAGGCAGCCACATCTTTTCCCTCAATGATCAGCCTGAATACGGTTCCCTCTTGGGTCCTTCCTCCAGGCTCCCCTGCAACCAACACTCAGAATGTCCACTGACTGCTTACTTGTCTGCTTTGCCCTTGAGGGCTGCAGCCAAGTTTTAATCATCATTGTATTGTCTGTCTGTCTGTCTGTCTG
>NW_005221756.1:0-217 GCF_000412655.1 Myotis brandtii
AACAAAAGGTTCACTGCTTTTTATAATTACAAAAAAAAAGGGAAAAAAAGAAAGATAAAAATTCAGTTGGGAATTGACAAAATAAGATCTATTTATTCAATGGAATATAAAGTAGCCAGTAAAAATAATATTTACCCAAATTTTATAACTCCATTTGAAAACATGGGTAAGATAGTGTTTATGAAAACAGGAAAATGAAGATTATATACCTGGTATG
>NW_005221757.1:0-217 GCF_000412655.1 Myotis brandtii
AGTAATGCAATGATAACATTAGTAATATGCATAACATATTTTTAAGCTAAAAATAATTTTGTTTTGTTTTTTATTCTGCTTCAACTTTATTATTGCCAGGAGCTCTATGGTTTTATTTGACAATTTTGCATAGTGGGGTGATTTATAAATACATGTAAAATATTAGGCCTCAAAATTAGCAATTCTAAATGAAATGAATGCTTTTAAAAAACTGATT
>NW_005221758.1:0-217 GCF_000412655.1 Myotis brandtii
TTGTGGCCTTCGAGTCAAAAAGTTTGCCCACCCCTGCGTCTATCCACTGAGCCAAACCGGTTAGGGCTGTCATTGATGTTTCTATCTCTCTCTCTCCCTTGCTCTCTCTCTCTAAAATAAATAAGAACATATTTTTAAAACAAAAACAAAAAAGATATCAAAGATGTCATTCAAAAAAGGAGAACCATATGCACATAAGCAATCATTTGTGGTTTTA
>NW_005221759.1:0-217 GCF_000412655.1 Myotis brandtii
CTCGGAGCCCAGATGGCATTTTCTAAACTGGGCGCCCAGGTGGGCCTCTAGTGAGTGTTGAAGGCCGGGGTCTGAACAGCAGCCTTGGGGGGCCCTGTCCCATGCACAGGAATGGGGGAACCCTCCCAGGTAAGCTTTCTGGTGCGCTAGTAACCGAGTTTCCCAATTTAGGCCCTGTTCTCAGGGTGTCATTGGCTTGTTTGCACTGGTCCTCCAG
>NW_005221760.1:0-217 GCF_000412655.1 Myotis brandtii
CGATTCTGAGCTCATGGAGGAAGTACTGCAATCCACATGAGAGGGTGCATGCCAGGTCTGGAGTGGACCCTTCCTCCCGGAGACTCCTCAGAATTGTGGGGAGAGGGAGAGGCGGCACAGAGGTCTCCTGGGTGTTTCCAATGCATGATTAAGGTTAATGGGGGCAGCATTTTCAATTTATTTTACATCATTTGAAATAGTTTATGATAAAATTGAA
>NW_005221761.1:0-217 GCF_000412655.1 Myotis brandtii
TGTATTTGCTCCTGCTGGAACTGTGGGGAAACGTCCGTGTGACTCCTCTCGGAAATTCTAGAACCCTCAGTAAAGCAGTCAGGTAAGCCTTGGGTGGGGAAGTTCAGTTGATAGCATGAGTGTGGGCTTTGGTGGCGTCGGGAACACAGGCACAACGATGCCTTCTATGGAAGGAGGAGACAGCTGTTCCATTGGCTTCCAATGCCCAGGCTCTGAG
>NW_005221762.1:0-217 GCF_000412655.1 Myotis brandtii
TAACCTGATTTACTATTTTAAGTTCTCTTAATAAATTCTATAATATAAGTATATAACTGATGTCCCCAGGGTGATGTCCTAAGAAATGAGATCATCCCTTAACATTAAAATCCCTGTAAGCCTACTGCATTCTCAGAAATACAGATTGCTATACATTTGTCTCCTAGAAAGATTCAGGTCTCATTTGATTAGACCCTGTTTGCTTAACACATTTTGA
>NW_005221763.1:0-217 GCF_000412655.1 Myotis brandtii
CCACTGGTCTAGAAGGAAGTGCAGGCTTGGGAAAAGAGGTCAAAGGTCTTTAGAGATGAAGATTTAAGGTCAAGAAAAAAAGACTAAAATAAAGGGGCAGAACAGAAAGAGTGGAAGGACAAATAAGTGTGTGGGTCACAAAAGTACTGGATGGCTCACCCTGAATCTCAATGATCATAGGTTTCTAAGAAGTCCATGCCCACGGGGTACAAAAGAA
>NW_005221764.1:0-217 GCF_000412655.1 Myotis brandtii
GTATAAGAAGAGCCACATCCTGGGGAAGCAGTTCTGTAAGCGTGAGCACAGGCGCTGCGATCAGCTTGCCCGGATTCACATCCCGTCACCTACTTACCAGGTCTGTAACCTTGGGCGGGTCACTTGCCTTCGCTGTGTCTCGAGTTTGTTGCTTGAAAGTCAGGGATAACAATATTACATCCACTTCATAGGCTTTTATGAGATTAAACTAGAGGCC
>NW_005221765.1:0-217 GCF_000412655.1 Myotis brandtii
AATATGTTCTAAAAATATTCTGTGAAAGATTATTTTTATGGCAGGAGAGCTCTTCCCGGCACATGGCATTGCTAAGACAATCTGCTTTGAGGCCATCCTGAACACGTGTGGAACATGTGGACACAGTGGAGTACGGCTCGAGAACAGGCCTCTGAAGTCACAACGATCTGAACACTAGCTTGGACTTCACCAGCCATGCGACCAGGGACAAACATCT
>NW_005221766.1:0-217 GCF_000412655.1 Myotis brandtii
GGGGAGATAGACGCATGCCCAGTAAAGTTGGGGTGACTTAGGGAAGGTGCTTGCTGTCAGTCACCCCTGAGAACAAAGGTCATTGGCCAGAATGAGTGTGGCCACTGCAAGGGCAAGAAATTCGGGATATGTAATCCCCTGAACACAAGAGCTCCCTCGCTTGCCCTTGCTGCTCTTGGGTCTCTTGGGACTTGTACGTCTGGGCTCTCCTGCATTT
>NW_005221767.1:0-217 GCF_000412655.1 Myotis brandtii
TGTGTCCTGCTGACACGCAGGCTGCACCGGAGGCCGCGCCACAATCCAAGGAGGCGACACTGGCCCGCGAGGACCCCCAACGCGCACTTCCCACGGTCTGAAAAGGTCCCCAGAGATAAAGTGGGGGAACCAAACACAAAAATCAGAATTTTCATCTTATCTCTTTCTGCTACGGTACACATTTTTAATCAGACCTCTGAAATCAACAACATAAAAA
>NW_005221768.1:0-217 GCF_000412655.1 Myotis brandtii
ATCTCCCTATATATCATGTGCTTGTGAAAACTAGAAATGGCCTCTGCTGTACTCAGCTTTCAAACTCTTTTACTGCTAAAACAAAAAGTTTAGAGTGAAAGTGGTCAACATATACTTTTGTAGGTTTACAAAATGTGTATTGATTTAAAAAACAGATGTTTGTCCATGTCCATCACTAACGAAGAGACTGTGTTAAAATTAAGCTGTTCTCCCATCT
>NW_005221769.1:0-217 GCF_000412655.1 Myotis brandtii
CACAATACAGGACTGAAACCACATGAGCACTTTTCCCCTAGCATCTCTGAGTGCTCAGGTGTCAACAGTACTGACTGGGGAAGGCAGGAGAACAAGATCAGAATGACTACAGACGTCTCAAAGAAGGTATAAGCCAGAGACAACAGACCAACATAGAGTACTGAAAGAAAATAAGCAGACACCTTGATTTCTATATCTAGCAAAAATATCTGTCAAA
>NW_005221770.1:0-217 GCF_000412655.1 Myotis brandtii
GTCTTCTGAAACAAGGAAGGTTGCCTGAAGGAAGTGGTTTAAATCAGCCTTGAAGGATGAGAAAGATTCCAACCAGGAGAGACATGTATAAGGAACAGTAGTATGACTGAAACATAAACAACTAGGTAATGGTTCTGGCTGGTGTGGCTCAGTTGGAGCATCGTGTCCTACTCATACACCAAAGGTGGCAGGTTTGATTCCCAGTCAGGGCACATAC
>NW_005221771.1:0-217 GCF_000412655.1 Myotis brandtii
GAGGGACTGGGAGGTTGGCCAGCAGGCCCTGATCAGGCGATTGGGGCCTGCCAGCCAGGGGGAGAAGCCAAGGGCCACTGCGGTGGGCGGGCCATAGACTGATCAGGGCCTGCTGGCCAGGGGGAGGGACAAGGGGGAGGGACCCAAGAGGTTGGCCAATGGCCCCAAGGAGGTAGCCGACCCTCAGCCCCCCTGGGAAAGGGGCCGCATCTGCTGC
>NW_005221772.1:0-217 GCF_000412655.1 Myotis brandtii
TGACTAATGAGTTTGCCCACCACCCCAGGCTATTGCCATAGGGGAGAAAGGTTGAACTCAACTCCATTGAAACAGAAGGCTGAAGAGTGTTTAAATGCTGGGACGAACTGATGGAAGTCAGTGCATGTGGTTTTGCCATCTGTGTTTGCAAATTGGTGCTCATCACAGTTAGACTCCTACCCTCCCACAGAAAACTGGAAGACAGACGTCCTATCTT
>NW_005221773.1:0-217 GCF_000412655.1 Myotis brandtii
CTGAAATCAATAAAAATATATTTAAAAATAATTAAATAAAGCAGTTTGTATAGATTTTCAGCTTTCCTGGAAGCAGTTTTGTTAAATTATCTTTTTCAAGTAAATGATTGTTTTTTAAGTAGATTCTTATTTATTTGCATAGAGTTTAGTAATAAAGTACATCTTTATATTATTACTAGAGGCGCAGTGCACAAAAATTTGTGCACTGGGGGGGGGG
>NW_005221774.1:0-217 GCF_000412655.1 Myotis brandtii
ATAAACCAAAGACCAAAATGAATGGAGAGCATAGTAAGTATTCAACATAGTAAAGATTTCACTTCTCCCTAAATCAATTTATAAGTATCATGTTTTTACTATCAAGACCCCAGCAATGATTTTGTATAATAGACAAGTTTATTTTGAAATTCATGTGGAAAGGCATAGTCCCTAGGATAGCTAAAATAATCTTGACAAAGGAGAATAAAGTGGAAGG
>NW_005221775.1:0-217 GCF_000412655.1 Myotis brandtii
ATTAAAAAATTAAATACAAAATAAAGTAAGAAAAGCAGTACAACTAGATTAGAATATTAACCCTATGGAATGAGAAGGTATGTTTTAAACTTAGAGGTAAAAAAGTGATACCAAAAAAGTTTGATAAATTTGTTATATTCCTTCATTAATTTTGTATATAAAACAATAAAAAATAAAAATATGTATTTGCTAATATGTTCAGCATATAAAAAGAACA
>NW_005221776.1:0-217 GCF_000412655.1 Myotis brandtii
GATCTAGTCTTCCCTCCACTCCTTTCCTGGTAAATAATAACCAGATTACTACGCGGCATCTCTGCATTCTGCCTTCACCTCCCCACATGGCCCCTCAAGGCAGTTCTGTGGCCTCCTCCAGGGCCCGTGATATCCATGCCACCAGCCACCATCCAGCTCATCATCCCAGGCTGCACTTACCAAGTGTTAATTTAACAGCGGTTCTCAACCTGTGGGT
>NW_005221777.1:0-217 GCF_000412655.1 Myotis brandtii
TCCAGGAAGTTGTGCTTGGAAGGGCAGCTACTTTCCCTCGGGGAGCAGTCCTAAGAGTGCGGCATCCGGAAAGACCCAGAGGAAGAGCCAGGCTGCTGTGACCCGCCTCCGGCCCCAGCCCCTTCACAGCGTCCCACTGGTCAAAACGGAGTGGAGGGGGGAGCTCTGTTAGGGCTGAACCCTGGGAGGCAGGCTCACTGGGGAGGGAGGGGCACAG
>NW_005221778.1:0-217 GCF_000412655.1 Myotis brandtii
ATAGCAACTTGTGTTATAAATTTGTCTTTGGAGAGCTTCTATGTCCCAGTATCACAAAATCATCTTAGATCCATGAGTTGTATAGAACAGTCTATGCCAAGAGAAGTCACTCTTTCAGGAGTTTTGCAAACAATGGAGGGTGGGTGGACCAACAGTCACCTGTCTACGGCATTTGCTTCTCCTTGCAGCGGTTCTCAACCTGTGGGTCGTGAACAAT
>NW_005221779.1:0-217 GCF_000412655.1 Myotis brandtii
GTGAGTGCTTTTTACTTGGATAGAACTAAACTAGAAAATATTTTCAGTAAAATAATAGTCAAAAATGAGATGACATAATAATAACTAACACAGTGGTAACTATGTTTCTCTTCTGAGCAGTGTAGGTATGTTAACATACTTTTCCCTCACAACAGCCCTATTAGAATATAGGCTTTATCCCCATTTTATAGATGTGGAAACTGAGTCACAAAGAGTT
>NW_005221780.1:0-217 GCF_000412655.1 Myotis brandtii
TATATGACCAAAATTGAACCCCTGCAATCCTATGGGTCAGGTGGAGAATGCAAATGAGTGATGTGGCAGGGAAAGAGGGGGAGGCAGAGACTGCGGGGACCAAGACAGATGCCCCTTTAGAGATGGCAGCTGCTACTCAGCTCTAGCTGACAGCACTTCTCAGCAACACCAGTACAGCATTGCTCCATCTCCCAGGTTTTTTTAAAAAGCCAGAAAT
>NW_005221781.1:0-217 GCF_000412655.1 Myotis brandtii
AAGGAGGAAGGACTAGCTCTACCAGGAGTTGAGCATTACAGTTTCTATGATTACAGAAGTGTGATGTTGTTGTACGAATAGAGAGAACAGTGAACCACAAAAAAAGAAAATTCATAAAGAGAACAAATTAATCATACCTTATTCATTTATATTCAATTCAATTACACTATGTTACAGTTAGATTCAATATACCAAATCAAAGGGGCCAAAGATGTTG
>NW_005221782.1:0-217 GCF_000412655.1 Myotis brandtii
TGGACTCCCTCTCCGCCCCCCCCCCCAACACCCACGCCTGGTTCCCTGTTCGCCATCAGGTGATTGGTGCCTGACAGCCGGGAGAAGGGACCAAGAGATCGGCTATTCCGGCCCACTTGCTGGCCTGGTGCACGGTTGGGGGCCAGCTGGCCTGCCCTGAAGGGGGTCCTGGATTGGGGTGGGGGGGTCCCCGCTGGGGTCAGGACCAGCTGGGTGA
>NW_005221783.1:0-217 GCF_000412655.1 Myotis brandtii
TGCAGCCAAGGTTGAGAACCACTGATCTAGAAGATGATACCCAGCACTTTATTTTGTAAGAAGTAGAACAGAATGGGAAATACCTGAGTACATGGGTACGAAGGCTAACTATTATGTCTTAACTTGATCTCAGACCTGTGAGATTACAATATAAAATGTGGGGTTTGATCCCTGAGTTCCAGTCCAAAATATTTGGAAAACATGACCTTAAGTTCAC
>NW_005221784.1:0-217 GCF_000412655.1 Myotis brandtii
CAGCTGCTGAAATCGCTACCCAACACTCCCAGGCTTCTAGTTGCTTTCTTCTGAGTGTCTTGGTGTCTCACCCCACATATGCACAGTTCGGGTTTTAACCATGGGTTCTGCACAAGGTAGTATGCAGAGGCTCAACCCTCTAGGTACCCCAGTTTTCTGGGATTTCCTCACTAAATTTCTAGCTGTACTCACAGCCCCAGACCCTAACATCTAACCC
>NW_005221785.1:0-217 GCF_000412655.1 Myotis brandtii
AAGATTATGAGACTTTCTATTTTAGAGTTAAAAGAGGCTCAAAGAGGTTAAATTACTTGGCCTAAAAAAACAGCCAAAATGTGGTGACCCTAAACCTACCCCACCAGTGTTGACTCTAAAGTCCAAGTACTTTTATTTACTTTTCCCAAGAGAATTATCACAGAGTTCCTTTAAAAATTGCAAATTTCAGCATAATTCAATATACAAAAATTCAGCA
>NW_005221786.1:0-217 GCF_000412655.1 Myotis brandtii
TGAAATACAGTCTTTTAAATGTACCCTTCTTTTCCTGTCATACACTCTAGTCACCACAAGAAACATTTTTCGAAGTTTCCACGTATACCTCAGCCAGCCTATCACAGGAAAGTTGCAGGTTCTTTTCCTGGTCAGGGAACATGCCTGGGTTGCAGGTTCAGCCCCTATCTCGGCGTGTAAGGAAGGCAACTGATGTTTCTCTCTCACATCAGTGTTT
>NW_005221787.1:0-217 GCF_000412655.1 Myotis brandtii
TTTGTTTCTTGTCCAGGCCTTTATCACCTCTTATTTAGCCTCCTGAAATAGCTTTGCAACTGGTTTCTGCATTTCCAATATTTCAACTTTTTAAAGTCAGATTAAATAGCTTTGATCATGTCCCTCCCCTGATCAAAAACCTCAATGGTGCCTCATGGCTGGTAGGTGGGTTTTCCAACAGACTGATCACAGACCTTCACCAGATCATAAAACCACA
>NW_005221788.1:0-217 GCF_000412655.1 Myotis brandtii
CTTAGCTCCCACCAGCCCACAGCTCTGGGAGGAGTCAGGATGTGTGCCCTGATGCTTGGGAGCATGGGTCCCAGACCAGGTCTGTCTCCCTGCAGCTGGGTTTCCCAACTTAACAGGAAGGATGGGCTACTCTGACAAAGAGAGGGTAGTGGTTATCTAGTGTCTTTTCCACCGGTAAGCCAGGCTGACCACCGTTCTCTGTGCATCCAGTGGCCAA
>NW_005221789.1:0-217 GCF_000412655.1 Myotis brandtii
TTAGAGAATCATGAACCCGCTTTTCCAAGTGTGTCCTTGATGCCAGCCCCACGCTTGTCACAGAGGGAGGGAAGACGAGTGGCTGACACTGAGTGTGAGCCTGCTATGCCGCGCACTGTCCAGGTGGTACAATGAGCATCGTTATGGCCAAGCCTGAGAACAACTCTGTGAGTTAGGACACTAAGGCTCAGAGAGAGTGGACAATGAAAGGACAACC
>NW_005221790.1:0-217 GCF_000412655.1 Myotis brandtii
TTTTCACTTTTTTGGCTATTATAAATACTACTAGAGGTCTGATGCACAAAATTCATAGAAGGCTTGGCCCTCGCAGCCATGGTGGCTTGCCTTGGCCCTCACAACCGTGGTGGCTTGCCTCAGCCCTGGCTTCATCCGGGAGGTTGTCCAGAAGGACGTCCAGTCTAATAAGTATATTACACTCTTATTATTATAGACTAGAGGCCCGGTGCACAAA
>NW_005221791.1:0-217 GCF_000412655.1 Myotis brandtii
AAGCTTCATAGTTGAGGGGACATCCTGAAAGTTAAGAGATATTTGCCAGGTAGATAAGATAGCGCAGGTATTTGGGTCAGCAGAATCTGTTCAGCTGTAAGGCCAGGAAACTGCAAAGAGTTCAAGTAGTTTGGTAGCACTGTAGTGGGGGAAGTATGGGAGCCACCATCAGAGACCAAGGCTGAAGGAATGGGAAGGGGCCAGATCCTCAGAGCCT
>NW_005221792.1:0-217 GCF_000412655.1 Myotis brandtii
AGAACCGCCTGAAATCTAGCTGAATAGAAGTCCTACAGCTAAAGATACTAGTATAAAGAAGAAGCCACATCAAGACTGGTAGGAGGAGGGGTGGAGATGCAGAACAGGCTGGTCCCACACACACATGTGCCAGATAAAAATCTGGAGGGATATCTGGGCTGTGGAGGTTTCCCCCGAGGAGCAAAGGGTCCTAGCCCCATACCAGGCCCCCCCAGCC
>NW_005221793.1:0-217 GCF_000412655.1 Myotis brandtii
CATAATTGTCTTTCACATCTTAAAAAAAAATGTCATGTAAATGCATTGTACTCTGCTGAGGAGAACATGTTCAAGACTCAGCTCAAATATCACTTTCAGTACCAGCCTACCCTAACCTCTGCATTAGCATTAAGGACTTTTTCTTTTGTATTATCTTGTTGCTTTTTTAAGTCTTCATTTTTATGTATTTCATATTACCATTTTTACTCTTCTACTT
>NW_005221794.1:0-217 GCF_000412655.1 Myotis brandtii
GAAGGTTGAGAACCACTGTCTTAGACCATCTCACTTACAATTCAGAGCTGAGAAGGACCTGACTAGACTGACAGCTCTTCCCCCTTTTATCAAAGTGGTAACTTACACACAGGCCTGGGTGCAGTGGCCGTATTTTAACACTGAACCCTGGGCAGAATGACTGGGTCTAGGCCTTGATGTCTCTCCAGACTGAAGCAATGGGCTTTTCTCCTGGAAG
>NW_005221795.1:0-217 GCF_000412655.1 Myotis brandtii
CATATTAAGTGACAAGAAGCAGGGTTCCCCATAGCATGCTACCATTTGTATAAAAGGGAAGGGGCATTCATCATGAATCTGCTAGCAGATGTATAAAACATCCTGGCTGTGCCTGGAACACCTCTGAAGGATGAAAAAAATCAGTAACACTGGTGCCTCTCAGGAACAAAACTAGTTGGCAGATGCCCTGGCTGGTTTGGCTCAGTGGATAGAGCGT
>NW_005221796.1:0-217 GCF_000412655.1 Myotis brandtii
AATAAATGTTATAATTTTTCTTGGAGAAGGTATGGGTGTCTTCAATATAGATTTCTAAAGGAAGAATTGCTTTCGGGAGAGCACGGGAGGTGGGGGAGAGCGGCGGGCCCCTATGCTCGTTTTCTGTGTAGCTGTGACCAGTTGAGGCGGCGCTGCAGCATAGGGACGACGACCTCGCGCGATTGGTGTGTCCATATAATCCAAGAAAATGGAAACT
>NW_005221797.1:0-217 GCF_000412655.1 Myotis brandtii
ATAGTAACATTATAAAAGTACCACATTTGCTGAGTAAGAAAATCCAAAAATTTACACAAGTATGTACATACATAGAAGAGGTGTGCCTATCTAAAGTTTGGCATTCTGCTTTTTTTACTAGGTTTTTCAGAGGACATTTCTGTCCGGTCCTCAAAAATTAGGTCAAATGGCTCAGTTTCTCTCTCATGTTTCCAGTGCAGAAACTTGACCCTAAGGC
>NW_005221798.1:0-217 GCF_000412655.1 Myotis brandtii
GTAGGAATAACAACTCCTGGAACATCTGTATAGATGCTTAGTACTTAAAGTACTTAGTTCTTAGTACTTAGTACTCAGAGTGCTCAATACACCGGCACATTTACTTCTAAGAGCTCAGCACAGCTATAAACGGGTTCAGTTGCACCAGGTGCCTCCTCTCTGCCTGACTGACCAGGTTAGAACTGAGAATTGGTGCAGCCACAGTCACAATTTTTTT
>NW_005221799.1:0-217 GCF_000412655.1 Myotis brandtii
CTAGCCTTGACCTTATTCCTGGGAGTCATCCTTCATTCCCTTTTCTTAGTCCCCAAATCTACAAGTATGTCCAGAATCTGTCCACTCCTTTCTGTCTCCACTGGTCCTCGCCACCAACATCTCTTGCATCAACTGTTGTCTATTTCCCCCTCCCTAGCCACAGTTTGTTACCAACAAAGGAGAGTGATCTTTTTAAAATTTAGGTAAGTCAATCTGT
>NW_005221800.1:0-217 GCF_000412655.1 Myotis brandtii
GAGTATGAAATAAAATGATGTGGTAAAAAAGATTTCTTCTGAAAACATTTTTTAGATATTTACATAGTAACTTCGAGCATGTAGAATGCTATGAATAAAAAGTAGAATAAACGGCAGAAAAAAGAACGCATGATTTTTCAGTGTCGCACCAGGTCAGCAGTTGGACCGTGTTACGTTTTTTAAGTGGAGAGGCATCTTCGAGTGACTAGCATTTTAA
>NW_005221801.1:0-217 GCF_000412655.1 Myotis brandtii
AGCACTGATGTTCGTCGGTGTAAGGTAAATAGCAACTCATTAAAATAAAATGCTGTGCTGTATCAACAAGGGACTCAAAGTCTTTGTGCATCCCTTCCTAGCTACTCTTTCACCAAAAATGTGGTGAAATGTGGCTTTGGAAATTTAAATCAATCCTCAAGAAATGATTGCACCCAAGTAGGCAATACTTAACTTTAGGTATCCTAGTCACATAACT
>NW_005221802.1:0-217 GCF_000412655.1 Myotis brandtii
GGGCATGTCCGGCCCATTTCACTCAGTCCCAATAGGCCAGACGCCAGCAGCAAGCTCACCTACCAGTCAGAGCTTCTTCCCCCTGGTGATCAGTGCACATTATAGTGACTGGTCGACCGGTCGACTGTCTGCTCCCTGATGTTAGTGTACATCATAGCAACTGGTCAACCAGTTGACTGTCCCCTAGTGGTCAGTGCACATCATAGCAAGTGGTTGA
>NW_005221803.1:0-217 GCF_000412655.1 Myotis brandtii
TTTAGTCAAGAGTTTTAAAATTTGGGCTTAACACAAATCTTATGTTACTACTAGAAGCCCAGCACTCGAAATCACGTGGTCCCACCAACCCACGTAGCCTCGCTGTGCTCGCAGCCCCGCCCACCTGCACTGGTCTTTGGTTGTTACGGTGTTAGGGCCACGAGATTTTTATATATATAAATTACTAATACAGTGGTGCATTTTCTTTTCCTGAGTA
>NW_005221804.1:0-217 GCF_000412655.1 Myotis brandtii
TGCCCACCACCCACAGTCAGGTCTTCTCCTGTCACCTTGTATTAGGATCTCCTTCTCCGCCACCCCTTCCCTCTGGCACCCACCACACTGCTGTTTGTGTTAACGAGTTTCGTTTTTACATCCCACACATGAGTGAGAGTGTATGGTTCTCAGCTCGTTCTCACTGACTGGTTTCACTCGGCATCATGTTCTCAAGGCCCGTCCATGTGGTTGTAAA
>NW_005221805.1:0-217 GCF_000412655.1 Myotis brandtii
GGTGGCCCTTGGGTTAAGGTTATAAAAGCTCCTTACCAAAAGCATTGATGTCATCTTCAAAGTCAACTCTGAGTAGAAGTGGGAGGAGGATGTGGAAATCTGAAAACTTAGGCCTAGGAGTTGGCACATCTTCCAGTCCATTTCATTTGAGATAAATCAACCACAGGATGACATCCAACGGCAAAAGGCCGGGAAAAGTGTAGACCAGTCAGACATC
>NW_005221806.1:0-217 GCF_000412655.1 Myotis brandtii
CAGCCTGGCACAGGTGGAGGGAAGCTGGGCCCTGTGGACTGCTGCATTGGCCGGATTGTGCCTTGGCCCCAGCCCCTGAGTGACCTGGGGGCCAGACCACATCATGTAAGTAGAGGGTGGGAACTCCAGTAGAGCAGGAGGACCCAAGCTCTGTGCAAGGACATATTTGGGGATCCCTGGGTCCCATTCATTAGAACAGAGAGTCTTGTTGTGAGGA
>NW_005221807.1:0-217 GCF_000412655.1 Myotis brandtii
TCAGAGAGCAATGGGAAGTGGGGTTAGTCCATCCGCCACATTCCCCTGCAGAAATTCATGGAGAATGGCTGCTCATCTCCAAAACAAGGAACCGTCGTTCCAACGGGAGGAGGAGGGGAGGAAGCTGATGTTTATTGAGAACCTACTATGTGCCGGAGAGGGACAGACTCCATCTTGATCTTCTTCCCAGGCACCTTGGAAGGTGTGGGCCTTGTTA
>NW_005221808.1:0-217 GCF_000412655.1 Myotis brandtii
CAGGTGTTTTGGATGTGTAAGCTAATTGATATATTTAGCCCACCTACCCCTACTCCCATTCAGTTACGAGAGTTATATGGCTGTGGGGTTATTTAAAATTCAGTCTCTGTCTTTTCTTCCATCTGCAGGGACAAATTTGTCCCACAAACTAAATATGGCTCGCCTATGGTATTTTTCATATAGGTTCATTTCTGCTGCATCTTAGGCCAAAATAGCA
>NW_005221809.1:0-217 GCF_000412655.1 Myotis brandtii
CCGTAGTCCAGGACTCCACTTCTGCGGAGAAGCACTCATCTGCGGGACCAGGGGTGGGACCGAGAGTGAGAGACGGCAGCCTTCACCCTGGCGGGCAGGGGCTGCTGTCCCCAAGGGGGCCCAAAAGCAGGACAGGAGAGCAGGATGTTGGGGTGAAGCAGGGAGGGGATCCAGGGAGCATGAGGGGCAGGCTGGCTCCACTGTAGGCGGCATCACC
>NW_005221810.1:0-217 GCF_000412655.1 Myotis brandtii
CACAACGACTTAAGGAGACCCTGGGCCACATCAGAATGGGGATGAGACGAGGAACTTGGCAAAGGGAGGCGTGGCTCCCAGGAAACCCGTGAACCCAGCGTGAGTCCCCGCGAGGCCTACACCACTCTGACCACGTGGCGGTGAAACTGAACACGCTCTTAGAAAGGTGCCTCGAAGGGTGTGACATTTCCTTGAACACGAGTGGACACGTCCTCTC
>NW_005221811.1:0-217 GCF_000412655.1 Myotis brandtii
TGAATAGATAAACAAAATGGGGTATATTCATCAATGGGCAACTATTTGGCAATAAAAAAGAGGTAAATACTAATAAATGTTACAATATAGATGAATCTCAAAAACATTATGTTAAGAAAAGAAGCTAGACACAAGAGATCACATATTGAATGATCCCATTTTTATGAAATATTCAGAAAATAAAACTATCTATAATAATAAAAGCATAATATGCAAA
>NW_005221812.1:0-217 GCF_000412655.1 Myotis brandtii
TCACTTATCCACTCAAACATCAGTATTGAGCTCCAACCATGTGCCACACCTAAGGATAACTGTGGAGACACAACATCAAGGTCTAATTTGACCTGTGAGAATGACTCGCTCTACTACACTATGCTGCAGTGGACAGTAATTCAAATCTTTGGGGTTGCACTCTTACTCCCCCTTCCCCCACCAGTGCTTATGGCATGCCTCATCAGCCAGCTTCAAA
>NW_005221813.1:0-217 GCF_000412655.1 Myotis brandtii
CTCTATCCACTGAGCCAAACTAGCTAGGGCAGATGTAACTTTTTAAAATACCTATAGCATTCCTGTATGGGAGATAAAGATTTTGTGGTTTTTTTAAAAAATATATTTTTATTGATCTCAGAGATGAAGGGAGTGGGAGAGAGAGAGAAACAAGGATGCGAGAGAATCATTGATCGGCTGCCTCTGCATGTCTCCTACTGGGGATCGAGCCCAAAAC
>NW_005221814.1:0-217 GCF_000412655.1 Myotis brandtii
CACTCTACAGGGCATCAATCAGTTGAGAAGCACAGCTTCCCTTGTCCTTGGGGGCGGGGGTGGAGCTCCCTAGTTTCTCGCAGTCCCTACCTGGCTTGCTTCACTCATTTTAATTACTTACTGAACCCCTTTAGGCCTGATCAGTCCAAGCCTTTCATTTTATTCAGGAGGAAAGATACCGAGGAAGTTAAATGGAATTGGATCTGGGTTTTTTGGC
>NW_005221815.1:0-217 GCF_000412655.1 Myotis brandtii
GGGGCCCCAGAGCCCAGCTGCCGGCCCCTGCCGCCGGCCTCCCACCCCGCAATGATCTTATCTTTTACTCTACTCTGCCACTTACGCCCATGGAAGTACCTTGGATTTTATTCTCATTGAGCTATAATACTTCCAGAATTTCGACCATTTTACTGTCCAACCACCAAATCTGTCCTTCTCGTTTGCCTGGACCCAACCATCTTTGTATTTCTCAGTA
>NW_005221816.1:0-217 GCF_000412655.1 Myotis brandtii
ATTTGCATTTATCTGATGATTAGTAACATTGAGCATCTTTTCATGTCTACTGCCCATATTATGTCCTCTATGGAGAATTGTCTATTCAGGGCCTTTGCCTGTTTTTTATTTGGATTGTTTTTGTTTTGTTTTGTTTGTTTGTTTTCTGTTGAGTAGTTTAAGTTGTTTATAAATTTTGGATAGTAAACCTTATCAGACCTATCATTGGTGAATATGT
>NW_005221817.1:0-217 GCF_000412655.1 Myotis brandtii
TGCTTAGCCATCGGGGCGAACAAACCACAACCCCATGAGGGTGGCTATCACCCAGAAGACGTGCCCCCAAAGGCGTGGAGGACCAGACGCCCTGACATCTCGGCTGAAACGCTAACGTGGTGCGGCCACTTCAGACCCAGGCAGCTGCTCACAGCGACGCGCTGAGCCGTCAGGGGCCGTGGCCAGCCCACCCCGAGGCCCACAGCACAGGTCAGCT
>NW_005221818.1:0-217 GCF_000412655.1 Myotis brandtii
AAATATGGGGACAGATGAATTATTACTAAACCAACGCGGCGCGTGGGCGGGCGCGAGCAGAGGCCGGAGCTCAGTGGTTTTGTCTCACTGTCTGAGCCAACGTTCAAGGGAGGAATGGTGCATGCGGAGCACACACACGCGCACACGCACATACGTGTGCACCTGCACGGCCCGCGCCCACACCCCTGCAGGCCTGCGGCTTCTCTATGGAACAGGC
>NW_005221819.1:0-217 GCF_000412655.1 Myotis brandtii
CAAATCATGTGGAGCCACACCAGGACACAACCTCAAGGAAAATATATCATCAATTGGAAGTAGATGCAGCAACTAAAAGTGACAAGATGTGTCTCCCACTGGGGAGCAGTGAGTGCATGGTTAGTTGCAACAAGGTGGTTCTTAAAATCATACATGGAAAAGAGCACACATGTGTCCCAGCACGAAGGCTTAAGAAACCAATAAATCAAATATAGTA
>NW_005221820.1:0-217 GCF_000412655.1 Myotis brandtii
CCACACAGAATTTCAATTTTTCCAACCAGGCAGAGCTACGTGTTTTTAAAACCCAAATGCCACTGTGTGCATTGCCAGTGGGCTCCTCTTTGTTAGCAACATAAAAAGAAGTCCATTTCATGCCAGGAATAGCAGACTCTTTCCCCTTTTTTTCAGTGCAGCACACACAACAGCAAAGATTCTGTGACACCACTTGTGGAAATCGTTTATGATGGCA
>NW_005221821.1:0-217 GCF_000412655.1 Myotis brandtii
TCTTAAGTGGCCTCGCCAGCAGGAATAAGAGATGGGGGGAGGTACAGCGAGAACTCTAGGCTCCCAGGCCCAAGGCCCCCCCACCCCCCCAGGATCCTCACTCTAAAATCTCCATTTGGCTTTCTTTAGCTAGAAAAGGTTCCCTTACCTGCAACCACAAGTGCCACTTCACACTCTTTTCAAACAAGCATCTGGCAGGGGCCAGGGCACAAAGATG
>NW_005221822.1:0-217 GCF_000412655.1 Myotis brandtii
GGGAGGCTGTGGAACACTTTTTGGAGGCCTTGAACATGCAGAGGAAAAGCCGGGGCCCTCGGGGTGAAGGGGGCGCCATGTCAGAGAACATCTGGAGCACCCTGCGTTTGGCATTGTCCATGTTAGGCCAGAGCGATGCCTATGGGGCGGCTGATGCCCGGGATCTGTCCGCCCTCTTAACTATGTTTGGCCTGCCCCAGTGACAGTGGGATGGGCT
>NW_005221823.1:0-217 GCF_000412655.1 Myotis brandtii
AGCACATTTCTTTTTATTATTTTTGATCAGTTTATTTAGAGTATCAACTTTAAACATTAGCTGCTAGCACAAAAATCATAATGCTAGACAACACTGAATAATATAAACATTAAAATTGTCAGTAGTAAAATACTCAAGCACACACATATGTTCCCCTTCCAATATAAAATTTATAATATCAGATTAACATTCTATATCAAACATCATTATAGAGAAC
>NW_005221824.1:0-217 GCF_000412655.1 Myotis brandtii
GAGGCCAGGCCCCGGTCAACTGCACCCTGAAGCCACCCGCAGCTCCAGTGGCCTTGACCTCCCTCATGTGGTCTGTTAGCTCCTTTGTTTCCAGCACGTCCCACGTGGATTAACAAAGACACAGTCGGAACTCCCCCCCCGCCCCCGCCCCCCAGAGCTCTAGCTCCAGGACAGGGCGGGTTGGACAGCGTGAGGCCCCTGGCAGGTCTGAGCCGCT
>NW_005221825.1:0-217 GCF_000412655.1 Myotis brandtii
ATATGGCCAATAAGCATGTGAAAAAAATGTTCAGTCACTAGGAAAATGCAAAATAAAACCACAATGAGATACCCCTAGGATGGCAATAATTAAAATGAGCAATAATGCCCTGGTCAGTGTTGCTCTGTGGTTAGAGAATCAGCCCGCACACCTAAGGTTCTCAGGTTTAATTCCCAGTCAAGGGCACGAACCTGGGTTGCAGGTTCCATCCCCAGCC
>NW_005221826.1:0-217 GCF_000412655.1 Myotis brandtii
TATATTTTCTTCTAGGAATTTTACAGTTTCAGGTGTTGTAATTAAGTCTTTAACCCACGTTTCTCATTTTTTAAAATTTATTCTTTATCATTTCCCATGGCGTTTCCCCTAGTCTCTCCCCCACTCCTACCCTGCTAGTATTCCCCATCTCGTCAGATGCCTTCATGTTCAGAGCAGTAGTATAGCACAGGGATTCAGAGATTAAGAGCAAGGACTC
>NW_005221827.1:0-217 GCF_000412655.1 Myotis brandtii
TAATGTGCAGCCAAGGTTGAGAACCACTGTAGTAGAGTCTCAGAGGCTGTTAAACGCCTCCTCCCGGCCCGGAGCCCGGGGCCGGCCTGCACAGAGTCCTTCGATGGGGCCCGAAGTGCAGACCCACCTGGCCGTCCGCTGTAGAAAAGTGTCCCAGGCTACAAACTGGCAAACTCAGCCCCCGGCCAGAGCAGCGCGAGGGGTCCCGGAAAGACCG
>NW_005221828.1:0-217 GCF_000412655.1 Myotis brandtii
CAACATATTAACAATATTAAGTCTTCCAACCCATGAATAGAGAATATCTCCCTTTTTATCTAGACCATTGCTTTCTTTCATCACTGTTTTATAGTTTTCTGCATAAAGTTCCTATGTTTTGTTGGATTTATACCCAATTACTTATTTTTTGATGCTCTTATATGTGTTATTTTTATTCCTAATTCTAATTTTTCATTGTTGGCATATAATAAAATGA
>NW_005221829.1:0-217 GCF_000412655.1 Myotis brandtii
TTTTTTATCTTTTTGAAGAAATCCTTTTTCAAAGTTTATAAATATATTGTTTTACACTGTCATTCACTTAAATATTTTGTTTACTTACTAGTTTTAATTCATCTGAAATTAATTTTTATATATTGTTTAGATAAGATATCTATTTTATTTCTTTCCAAGAGAATGACCAATTATCTCAGTTTTTTTTTTGAGTTGTACATTATTTTCTTCCTATTCA
>NW_005221830.1:0-217 GCF_000412655.1 Myotis brandtii
TTTAAAGTAAAAGAAGAATGGCCTAAGAAAAGAAAAGAAAAAGAAAAGAAGAAGAATGGCATCGCTTTACGTTTTGAGGATTGGGCTTCATAGCAGACAACTGGGTGCTCCCAGCGCCTCCGTGTGGAATCTGTGAGAGGGCGGCCCAGGTCGTGTGTGGAAACGTGTACATGTCTGTTCCCTTGGGAGTCACGTGAGTTCAGGAAACAGCTGAGAT
>NW_005221831.1:0-217 GCF_000412655.1 Myotis brandtii
AAACAAACAAAACCCCTGTGAATTCATTCCTTTGAACTTTAACATAGCAACTTTAGTCTGGGTATAGTCCAAGGGCTTTAGTCTAGAATAGCACTGTCCAGGAAGGTAGCTGTTAGCTACACGTGGCTATTTAAGTTTAACTTTTACTGAAATGAAATAAAATATTCAGTTCCTCAGTCACACTAACCAAATTTCAAGCACCCAATAGTCACATTTG
>NW_005221832.1:0-217 GCF_000412655.1 Myotis brandtii
CACTATCGGGCAGGACAAAGGCAGGCATCCCACCAACAAAACTCCGCTTTGGTTCATGCGCTTCTCGGCCATTTTCAGTGGGTTTCAATGTCAAATAAAGCCCTGTCCCAAGAGGCAAAAAAGTTCCTCTCTCCAGAATGTTTTATAATAAACTGAGACATAAAGGCCTTCATAATAAATTGAGATAAAAGGGTGCACAGTTTCCTGCGCTTCGGGG
>NW_005221833.1:0-217 GCF_000412655.1 Myotis brandtii
CTGCAGGCTCCAATTGCTGGATGGCGAATGGGGAACCAGGGTGAGCAGCGGTGGGGGCAGGACTGGGGACTGGCGAGCAGGCAAAAGATGGCCCTGATCGCAGGCTAGACCTAAGGACCCTACCTGTGCAAGATTTCGTGTGCTGGGCCTCTAGCTCTAAAATAACAATGGTGAGAAGTCGTCAGAGAAAAACCTGTCAAAATTATCGAGCCCTTAC
>NW_005221834.1:0-217 GCF_000412655.1 Myotis brandtii
GCACTGACCACCGGGGGCAGACGCTCAACACAGGAGCCACCCCCAGCCCACAGGACCCGATAGCTGATGGGTCCTGCTGGCCAATCTCCCAGTCCTTCCTCCCAGCCAGCAGGCCCCAATAGCCCAATCGGGGCTGGACTCCAGGCTGGGATGGGGACATGGGTGTGGGTAGCAGCAGATATGGGTGGCGAGGGAATGAGGATGGGGAAAGTGGGGA